>NC_043961.1:19935414-20235414 GCF_902148855.1 Sphaeramia orbicularis | reverse complement strand
TTCTGCGTACAGACCGTAATGTCTCTCCAAGCAGAGCTACAAATGAAACTCTTTCGGGTAATTAAACAGTGGACGTTAGTTATTGTGGCTGAAGTTAATCAGAATAGATTAGATCAGAATGCACGGCACACCAGGGGAGTTGTGTCCTCTCCAGTTTCCTTGTTTGATGGTTAGTCCTATCTCCAATTGACCCTCATACTCTGCCCTGGCAGGAGAGGTTGATAATAAAAAAATGAGTCTATTAATTAGAATCTAATTGACTAATTCTGTGTTCAACCATGCTTAATATAGATGTCCCACAACAACAGGAGTGATAACATAAGCCCTTTATTAATTAATACACTGACAGAGGAAAGAATATGGGTGCTTCTATAAACTGGTCCCTAAAAATAGGACATGGGGGCTAAAAATTCAAACCAGATGTAGACTAATGTTATGATGCAAGTTTGGAAGCACTTTGGGTCTATTTTAAGAATAAATACTCACTGAGATAAAAGAGAAACATTTTTTTCACGTAATACACATTTTTATATTATTTTACATTATATTTAATACAAAAATCTGTATTTAACATGGTAAAAAAGACACAAAAATTATGCGCTACTATTTTTTTGAATATCTCTTTATTCTCTCATAGGTTCATTTTGGGAATTGAACTAATTATGTAGGGCAGAGTGTCTCGATTTATATGCGTTTAACTGGGCAGGTTCTGTATGTAATGCGGGTGGACACGATGGGTTACATACAAAACCTGGAATGAGACTGCCAATTCATGAAAAACCTGTATGTCTGGATTAGAAAAACCACTAGGATCATCAAATTTAACACAGTGTCTTTATTTATAGTGGTATATAAGACCATTTCAAACGATGTTTTCAAAATAAAATGCACTGACACCTAGATAGCTTTTCCTGTCCCAATTTTGGTCATATTTTTGGACCCAATATTTTATTAAAAATTCATTAATTTTGGGATGGCTCAGAGCAAGAGTGTAATTGATCTGAGGTCATCATTAGGTACAGCCTGGGGGGAAATATGTCTACATTTCTCTTTTATTATTGGGTCTAAAAAGCTGGTAAATTGCCAGATGCCAAAATGTACCCAGTTTCATCGAAGCACCCATTTATAATATATAAAGAAAATTCTGTGGGCCTGTTACACGTACTTTAAGACTTGTGTCTGTTTTTAATAAATATCCACAGCATCAGATGAAAAATAAGCAGAACACAACAATTTATCCCTGTTATAATTTTATAGTTTTAATAAATAGGTTGTACAGCAATACTAACATTATTGTTATTATTATTATTATTATTATTATTATTATTATTATCATTATTTTCTTTTCACTGAAATTAGATGATGACAGCAGAAAGTGTTCCAAATGGACAGTGTTTATAGTGATCACGTGGCTTCATATATATCACCATCACGGGGACAGGGAGGAAAAATAAACACAAAAAGTGCTGATTTAGTTAAAATATGAGTCTGGGAAAAATCTCACCACCACAGAAAGTGTGTATTTTTGCACACATGTATGCGCGTGTCAGTGTGTGCAGCGGGTTGGAACATGCTGATGGAAACCATTTCATAACTTTATTGTACAGGGTAGAAATAACAATGCACATAAGGAAAACAACGTCGATCGTCACTTTTTATTAATCTATTCTGAGACATTTGTGCAATTGCTTGGCAAACATATTACACAAATGGTTCATCGTGTTTATAAAATGGGAATTATTTAAAAGAAATGTTGTCTTTTTTGTGTAAGACTACATGAACACAGCCTACTGTACAGTCTGATGTATAGACACCCGCTGTTGTCGTATGCTTTAATGGGTGGTGCAAGAAAGTTAACGGAGGAAAATAACTCCCAATGTGTCTAAATAATGTGCAGCTTAAGTTAGCGCAACTTCTCCCCTCTTCTAAGCTGTTTATTAAAATAATTTTCGCCTACCGATCAGTTGCAGTGTCCTCCAAGATCCAAGCACAACTTGTTTGCAACAGTTCACAGAAGAGGACCGATGGAGACATTAAGGCGTGTTGTGACGTATCAGTCTGGCCACGCCCACCGACGTATGGGAACTGTAGTTCAATATGGAATGTAGTTTTTCTGATTCTACTCAGATTCTTTTGTTCACTATTTGTAATCTACCAGGCCCCAACAAGACAAATATGGAAGTGTGGTTCCAAATGGGACAAGACAGATTTACATTGAACCCTTTCATGCACAGTGGTCACTCCAGTGGACAGTTCTTCTCCAGCTGTTCTCTTGTATATTCATGGGTTTTGTTGTTTTAGTTCCATATCAGCCAACACAGTGGACACTTATGCACCATCCCATAATAATACACTGACATTCAGACCATTACTGTAACTGTACTGTTCTAGATAAACCTGATCTGCACTAACATGTTTGAGTGGAAATCAATTGTTATCTGTTAGAAAAAAAAGTTTTTTTTGTTGTTGTTTTTTTTTGCATATTATCTCCATGAAAAGAGTAATAACTAGCATTAGAATAAGTTAAAATGTGAGAAAACATCAGATTTTATTTTATTTCATTGTTTTCATATCACTTTCTGATATTGGGTTTTAAACATGTTTCTTTACTTCAAAAATTAAACGCATGGACATTTTTGTAACTCCATGAAAAAAAAAAAAAAAAAAAAAAAAAACCTTGATCACATTGTTTTATTCATGCCTATGGAGGAATAAAAACACTCAAGAAAAAAATCTTAACTAAGGTTCTCATAATTAATGCATGAAAGGGTTAAATAATAATAACAATAATAATAATAATAATAATAATAATAATAATAATAATAATGATGATGATGATGATGATGATGATGATAATAATAATAATAATAATAATAATAATAATAATAATAACATCACAGATCAGAAATACAAGTACTGTACATGTTGTATCCTTAGATCTACTTCATACAACTTGACTTGCTCTCTTTCTGCTGCTGAAATTAAAAAAAAAAAAAAAAATGCTGAGAAAGTTCTGTAAGAATCGAGATTGAACGGATTTGTATCACTTAATGTTAAATTTATGGTATACATTGAAGTAAAATAAGCACTAATTCAACAAAAAGAACAAAACTGGATAATACAATGAACAAAATGATCAAAATAATGAACAAAACGAGCAAAAAATGAACTAATCAATCAACAAAAAGAACAAAATTGAACAAAGTTTGCAACAAAATATATAATACACACCAAACAATGTCCTGGATTGTCATTCAGTAGATCAGCATCTCAGATATAGCATTCATTTTACTTTTCAAACAAGCAGAAACGAACTTTTCTGCAGATTTTGTAAAAAAAAAAAAAAAAAAAATATCAGTTAAAACAGGGGTTATATATTTGCTTGTAAACTTGACCTAAATCTGCTCAAATTCATGTGTATTCCACAGAATTTCAATGTACAGACCCATGCAAAGCGCAGAACATAGAGACACATAGCATACATGAGCGTTTATAATGACTTTTTTCACACTGGTGGTATATTTTACACCTGCTTGTTATCACCAGAAATATATTTTTTCATTACCTGTGATAATCACTTGAAAAATTCTGTAATAGGCCCACTCCTGGGAAAGTTTTTATTTGCAGTACTGTTTTATCATAAAAAAGATAACCATATCACATGTGAAAAATGTCTTTATTAGCAGGTAACATTTTGTGCCATCGACAGATACTCATAAGAACCCCGTGTGAGTCACTATTAGCCCCTTATGGGAGAAGTGTTTCTGCTGATACATGCTAGTATTGAATTATAGCATCCAGAATGTGGAAGATAATAGTGGAGAGAGAGCAGGATACATTATTCATTCTTACATCTTGCCTCACTGGGTTAATTAGTTGGGAATTAAACAATAGTTATGTTAACAACACCTCATTTTCAGGGTGAACCCCTGCTGCCTCCTCAGGGACCCCTGAAGGTTCTTAGTCCCCACTTCAGAGGCCAATCCTCTAATAGTCCTAATAAAGGCATTCAGATACAAACTCCGGGTGTATAACGTAGTGTCCAGCTTGGGAGGGTTTCACCACATGGAAGCAGCTGCAGCATCCACTGTCGAGAGGTCAGAGAAGCAAAAAAAACAACATGAAAACCTTCATAATTGTTAGCATAGACAGAATTTTTCACAGTCTTATGTAATATGTGTGAGTTGATTATAAAGATAATGTTAATTTCTTGAATAAAGTTCTGCATGTACCTATAGTCTAGGGAAGTATTAGAACGGGTTCTTCGGGGTTGTGCTCGTGGAAAGTGGTGCAGTGCTGCAGGAAAGTTACTGCTTTGGGGTCTTGCACGAAGTTCAGTACCTGAGATTTGCCTGTTAGATACATATCAGTTTGCAATTTATTATTCTGACAGCATGGCCTACAAAATAACTTACATTTATTTTATCTCTGTCTGAGCAGGGGCCATTCAATCTCTATTTTCCCTCCATTTCATTCAACACTGTTCTTCGATTTGTTTGTGTTGTTAGGTTTAAAGGCTAAAGGTCAGATGTCACTTGAGTTGCTGCGCTGAGACCAGATGATAATCAGCTCTAAAGCACAAGAAATCAATCAAAATCAGAATCCTCCTCAACTTATCTCTGGCACCATGGATTAAATTGCTCAATTATTACCTAGCTGGGTTCTTCAAAGATGTATGAGGCTGAAAACCAGAGTCGGCAGGAGGCTCCGGCTGCTGTAGTTTTAGCAGTTTGTCAGCAGAGGGCAGAGTCGGTACTGAGGATGTGTGTATAGAGGGCATGTGTTGTGGTTTGCCTTTGTCCACAGTGTTGATGAAGTTGTTTGGACAAGTTGTAACTGGACTATGGAATGACAAATGCCTAACAGGGGGGAAAAGAGGGCGGCCAGAGTCCACAGGAGGTGCGGGCCGTGGTGTTATGTGTGGTGACGACCTGTAGTTAGACTTCAGACTCAGAGGAAAAAGAAAGTCCTGGCAACACATGAGAAACACAGAGAATAGAAATTTAAGAACAAGATAAGGAAAGGAACAGACAGGATATCACTGTTACAGATTACTATCTGATTTAACACTCCTCTGTACTTCTACTGTATAAAACAGATATGAAATTACACACTAAACGGCTATTTTCTCTGTTTTGTAATACTGACAGATTGAACACCTGGGAAAAGATGTTTAGTTGAGTTCAGTACCAGTTGCATATTGTAATTTGTTTGGTTTTTCAATACATTTTGTCACTTCTTTTGTAGATTCATTAGGTTTCTTTTACAGTATACAGTGACACTGTTTTTATCTCTGTTTAGTCCATGTCTGGATGAATAAATAGGCATGGAGGAAGTTTTAAATAATAAATGAAGTACAGCTTTCACCAAGCACAGAGAAAATAACCCACTGCCAATTAATGTAGGACTTTTAGTCTAAGTGAATTAAGCACTTTAAAGCCCCTGCTAATACTAGGTCACACAAGTACTTCTGTTGTCCATTAAATATAAAATGTATTCAAATAAAATGTATTTTTAAATGGACCATGAAAAAATACATTGCGATTATTTTTCATTTTTTAATTATACAGATTACAGAATTACTGCCACTTACATGAATTATTTATATCTAGGAAAAATGACATTGTCTCGCAATACTTTAGATAAATAATTACTTTATTTTATCAATACTTTAATCCACTTGTACTGTGTATTACAGTAGGTTGAGTGTCTTACCGGCCGTGGCTGGGGGTTGTTTCTGCGGTGGGCAGAAGTGGGTCGAAGCTGTGCTCGTTTTGCTCTGCCCGGAGAGGAAAACTGCTCTTTGTACACAGTGATGTAGAGCTGAGGAGCCATCTTCACTTCCACTTCACTTATTTTGCACTGCTGCTTTGCTGTATGCCTGGACCTCAATAACATCCCTCTCCTCCCCTGTCACCTGTTGGCTCCTCCCTTTGACTCACTTATGTGCACCTCTTGTTCTATAATTTCCACTTCAACATCCACTAAGTTTTATTCTGAAATATATATATATTAAATAGTTTTTCTTGTGAATATACATTTTACTGTGTACCTTTATTTACCTCATCTTTGTATTTCTCCTCCTCCATTTATTAGTAGTTGTGAAGGTATTAAGTGTGGATCCAGAAAAACAGCGTAAATGTGTGTGTTTTGCATAAACTGTAATTATTGTGATGAATAATGTGCTAGACATAGAGCCAGCTCAAGAGCATCTTTACTGAACAGGAACGACTCATTGTGCTACCTGAGCACCCAGCCGCTAATCCTACAAAAGCCCCCTGCAGAGGCATAAATACCGAGGGTCACCGTCCATGACCTACTTCCCCCCAGGGGCCTTTGCAAACTAGCCAACACTGATCTAAAACATTAAGCTCCGCTGGCTGTTTAACCACCACACAGTAGTCTTATCAGATCCACAGAACTGATACTAACCAAGGGAAAGATGGGATTTTCTAAGAATCTCCCAGCAGCCTTCAGGGTCACCTCTATTCACTGTCAACATGTCACATGAGCATCAATAATTCACCAAGCTCAGTAGGGTGCCTTTGTGTCTCCACTACACTCAGTGAGTTATCTGTGACAGGAACTGGCTGTTCATCTCTCTGCGATGGCCGAGCCTTGTTTGACAGCCATGTTAAGCCCAGTCAAATCCATGTCAACAGATGCAGAGCGAGGACATGGGGAATCATAGTAATGATGCAGCAAGGACGCCCTTCACGGAGCTCAAATCACAACCAAATCTGAGCTGTGGCTTGTTCGTCCTACTTCACTTCAAGAAAAAACACTCACCATTTATTTTATATTGTACTTTTTTTTTTTTTACTCTTTATCAAACAAATAGTAAGAAATAGTTGAAAGTACATCAGACGTGTGTATAATGAAAAGAATAATGGTCTTTAAAACAAAATACATTCCCAAGCAAATGCACAGTGTGTGAATGATCAGGCTGAAAAAAAAACCCCTTGTTGCATGACTTTCATCTTCTGAGCAGCCACTGAAGCGTACTGTATGTGCAGACTTCAAAGACCTTGTCGTAGGCTCAGTAGTCACTGTCTTCTTCACTGGTTCTTGGATTTCACTGCAGCTTTCAGTTTTGTGTAGAGATAGCCGAAATTCTATAAAGAGAATACAGTTGCTGTGAGAAAACTAGAAGTCTAGCGTCTGTCTTATTTGCTGGAGTGGCAGCACACAATGCTGCTGAAGTAAAATGCGGAATGGAGAGTACATTAACAAACCTGAATAGCATAGTAAACAATCCCCAGATAGGCAGCAATGCATCCGCCGAGGAAGAGATCGAAGGCAGCAGGCTTCACTCTGAAATGAAACGCCCAAGTAAATGTCAGTGTCCAAGCACCACATGGATAAAATGAATAATGGAGTCAAATTTGTACCTGTACATCACTACTGGCTGGTTCATTTGATCAAAAAAGGTCATATCAGGGTCCCTGTGTGGAAAGAGTTAAAGTCAGAATCAGAAATATCCTGGTAGGGATTATATTTATAATAATAATAATAATAATAATAATAATAATAATAATAATAATAATAATAATAATAAAGTTTATGTATGTTCTTTGTTTTGTTTTTTTTTGTTTTTTGTGTGTGAGTGTGTGTCAATTTGAATATGTTTCGTTTGATTGCTGTTGTTGTTCACTTTGTGTAATAGTTTACTTTAATGTGTATTCATTTTTTGTTGCCTACAATCTATGTATGTATGTATGTATTTATTTATTTATTTCACTTTTCTGGTATGTCAGTATAGGTGTGTATGTGCATGTGCATGTGCATGTGCATGTTCATGTGTATGTGTATGTGCATGTGTATATGTATTTGTATGTATATATGTATGTGTATGTGTATGTGTATGTATGTGTATGTGTGTGTGTGTGTGTGTGTGTGTGTGTGTTTGTGTGTGTGTGTGTGTGTGTGTATATGTGTATGTATATGTGTATGTATATATGTATGTGTATGTGTGTATATGTATATATGTATGTGTGTATGTATGTATGTATGTGTATGTATCTGTGTATGTATATATGTATGTGTATGTGTGTATATATGTATATGTATATATGTATGTGTTTGTATATATGTATGTGTATGTATATGTTTATGTATATATGTATGTGTTTGTATATATGTATGTGTATGTTTGTGTGTATGTATATATGTATGTGTATGTGTGTATATATGTATGTGTATGTTTATGTGTATGTGTATGTATGTATATATGGGATTTAATAAGTTATACTTCCTCCCACTCCTTTTTGAATATGCAAATGAAGTCCTACTTTGTTTTCATGTAAATGTATAGGTTTTGTTTTTTGTTTGTTTTGTTTTTGTATAATCTGTTTCATTTATATGAACTAAGTAGGATTATTTAATGCACATTTGAAATAAACTAAACTAAGTTTATATAGCACTTTTTGCAGAAAGATTTCACAATGTGCTTTATAATAAAATCAGAGATAAAATACATAGGCAACAAAACACACAGTTACATACACAGACAAAGGTATAAAAACATAAAAACATGTTTTTTGTGTGATACCATATTTGCTCCTCGTGTTTGTGCTTGGAACTGTTACCTCTTGTCCTGTTTGAAGTCGTGTCTGTTGACTTGCTGTAGGTAGCGCTTAAATTCATGCTCCAGTGAGTTGACCAGTAGGATCTGACCGGGCTCCTTATCCAGCAGTTGTGTGGCCCGAGGAACGGACGTCAGGAAGGACATCAGGCTGGACATACGACTGTCCTGGAAGTCCTGTATCGAACAACACAACACAGAGGACACAAACATGTCACATTACTTTTGTTATTTTCCATTGCACTGGACTCTAATCTAAGGACTTTGATATTTACCTCATCAGATTTTTTTTTTTTACATACAGTATCAGGTTTATTGGTTTAGTAAAGTTCTAATGACCACACATATGCATCTCTCAGTCTCTGTATTAACCCATAAAGACCCAAACGACCACCGGTGACACAAACCATCTACTGATATAAACTGTTTAATACCTGTTGATCCATTAAACCTATCAATCCATGTAAATAATTGGTGAAAAATACAGTTTATCATCTTTTCATGGTCATCAGATATGACCCATTTGGACATTCAGAGGCTCCGTAGTTACCGTGGAAACACCATCATCTTCTACAACATTTATTCACCAGTAAAACCCATGGACTTGGATCAATGACAGTGGATGGAGACACTTCAGTTATTGATATATTTGCTGAAAAAATAACTTTTTCTACATTTTTCTCTGTTATGTATGATTAACTTTGAATTTACTGAGTTTTCATGAACATCCACATGATCTGTGAATTAAATATAGGAAAATACATGATGTACACCAAAAAAAAAGCAAAATACAGAAGATAATATTGTAACAAAAACTGGTGATAAATCAGTTGAGAGGTAGAAATAGAGAAAAAATTATTTGGAAACTGCCACAAAAGTAGCACTAGGTTGTTATGAGTTAAGCTATGATCTGGATATATGTGAACTATATACAGCAGTAAAACAAAAGTTTCATGCAAAGCACAGCTTCTATAAACCAAAGGGGTTGTATTTAGTGTGACCTACCTTTGCATTTAACATGTCTTTAAATATTTTGTTCAGACAATATGAAATGTACTGCATTGATTTTCTGATGTTTTATACCAGGTTTCATCCAATACATACCAGATGTTTCTAATTGTATGTGCACCTTCTTATCATGGGGTCAAAGGTCACATTAAATAGTGATTTTATCCTTCAAGACCCATTTAGTTCAGGTTTTTGTGTGTCTTTCAAGGCTGTGCACATATTTCCTGTATTTTCTTGTTGCGTCTGAAGAAAAGAGAATGAAAAATAAACACGTATGCTTGTTTCAGTGCTGCAAAAATAACCAAAAAAAACCCCAAAGCTAAAAGTGGCCTAAGAGTTTTATACAGTTCCGTATGTCCTAAGTCTGTTTCTAAGACTTGCAGAACATCCTGAAACTATTGCCCAAGCTCATTAACCTCAGCCTTGCGAGGGTCTAACTGTCTGTCTGCACTTATAACTGAAAAATGACAACACATTTTGGCTTGAAAACTGCACACAAGTTAGGTCTCTACTAAATCTCAGACCTCATAGAACATGGTCTGGATCTGGACATTTTGGGAGTTTTTTAATCATTATTTACTATTGAGTGAGGGAGCCCTTTGGACATTTTATTTATTTATTTATTTATTTTCCTGAAATCAAGGTAGTAAATTCAGATTTGGTATTAACACCCATTCATTATTTTCTTATACTCTTCATGCCCAGTCTGTTAATCATCACCTCAAGTAAGTTCAAAACACTCATAAAAATATGCATCCACATCCTGGATGCATGTTTTAAGGGTCATGGAGCTGATTTATAAGATAAGTGCATGTTCTGTTGTGTGTATTCACAACATAGTGTTGAATTCACTGTGGTGATTTGATCTAAGGGAAAGGCTGTGTAATCTCTTTTTGTCTACATAAGCCTGTACAGACACAAAAAAGACTAGTATCCTAAAACTACCACCAGAGGTCAGCATTTTTCTTTGCACACTGATAAAAAAAAAAACCCATGATTTTACCATTTGGCCTTTGAAAACCTGCACATCTTTTGGTGAACCCTAAAAAAAAAGGAAAAAATAATCATGTGTAAACAAACTGATCAGACTATAAGAAAATATAACATCTTAAATTAACAGTATTTTAATTTACTCACCTTATCAGTCAGATTGAACATATATCGTGCCAGTGCTTCAGCTATGATGAGGCCATTACGTTTCAGCTTCCTGAAGTCCACTTGTGACCTGTAAGGAGGACAAAGACGGCTAAGATGTGACTTCTGAGTTTATATAAGAGAATGTAAATTAACCTTGTAAAGCCTGAACCATTGAATCATTAACAGAAAATTCCAGTTCTTTGAAACTGGAGCCTTTATTGGTCCTTCTTAACAACCAAAAAAACAATTTTTCAAATATCAATTTCCATGTATGAGTTTCAATTTTGTTTGATATTTGATACATCGGGTCTCAATGCTCAAATGTTATTATTTTTGAACAAACAAAAACATAATATAACACAAACATGTCCAACAAATTGGTAATTCCTTTTCAAAATTGGCAAAGTTCTTCCTCCTTCCTCATTTATGACAATCTTGTAGTGTCACTGGAAAGGCCTCTGGTGAACAAATTCCTCTGCCCTGGTGGATTATCTGTGTATTGCATGTATCTACTTATTGTATACATCAGGTTTTTCAAGAAAAAAAAATATCACACTGATCATGTAGAGGGTTTCAAAACAAGGTTATAATAGTTTTGGATTTTTCATTATAGTTTAGTTTTATTTAGTTTTGACTTTTTTTTCTCTAATTCAGTTTGTTTTAATTAGTTTTTAGAGCAGGTTTGCTAGTTTTTATTAGTTTTCGTTATTTTCTAAATGCTTAATTTTAGTTTAGTTTTAGTTTTTTTTTGTATCTTTTCTCTTCTTCATCGTCATATTCAAATAAATCCCAGACAGGACTCTGCTGCTTTCCCCCAACTTTAGTCTCCATGTTTCCAGGTAGAGTGGGGACCAGAAGATAATTAAACAAGTGACAAGAAGTGACGGACCATTAAATATCAAATGGTGTTACCAGCTAAAATTGCTTGAGAGAAGTAAATTGATTTTATATCACTCCATCACTGACAAAGACGAAAACGAAGGGAATTTTATCCAGAATTTTTGTCCGTTTTAGTTAGTTTCGTAAACACACAATACAGTTTCAGTTAGTTATCGTTTTTTTTTTCTTTTAATTATAGTTTTTATTTCAGTTAACGAAAATGTTTTTACAATTCTAGTTTTCGTCATTTCGTTAGTTTTCGTTAATGATAATAACCTCGCTTCAAAACTCATGTATCAAATATGATACACTTGGTGTTTTAGGGTTAAGCATCTCATCATGAAGGCTGATAATTTAGAACACATACATGGAGTCTAGTACAGATCCACGGAGCTCAGACTTTGGGTCCTCTAGATGAGACAGAGTGAATCCTGGGATCCTGCGCAGACTGTAGCGCTCATGTTCCCAGGCTACTGTGGATTCCACAAGATTGATCTTCTTATGGACCATTCCTAACTTCACCCAAGGAAACCTGGAGGAAACCACCTGCAGACGGCCACAAATGTTAGAACACATGACCATAAAGGTGGTAAGACTTCAGATTTGTGCAGAAACCATTAAGTCCAGTTACCTCCTCTAGCTGCTGAATGAAAGCCTGCATGGGAGTGTCTGGTTTAGGAGGACGGGACACGTGCATGTACAGCTCATCAGTGTTGCCCAGTGTGTCCAAACACAAAACAAATGCAACGTTGTCGTGAAGCAGGCTGGACTCTGGAGAAATATGTTTGGATAAATTAAATCTGGCTGTTTGTTGTCATTTCACGTCTGTTTACTGTCGTCTATTTCCCAAATGTTTAACCCAGCAGCATAAATCCAAAAATCTCACCAGCATGGTCCAAATTCTCTTCAATCCACCGCTTTGTGCCAAGGAAGTTGTATTTGCCACCTCCAGTCAGGGAGAACATTAAATGATATCTACAACATAAACAAGAGATCTAATTTTAGCACTTTAGTCTTTACTGGAGGTTTTATTAAAGTTTTTTTTTCTTTACCAAGCATGATCAGAGAAGCCAATTTTTTCCCTTTTTTTTTTTTTTTTTTTTTTTTTAATAAAAGTATGTTTTTGCTATTATATTTAGTAGCATTTATGAAGCAACTGTGCACAGTTCAGACAGGCTTACTAACAGATGCCATCTAGTAAATAAAATACATATTTGTTTCCCTTTTTTCCATTTCCATTCTTAAAAATAACAAAACCATCATGACCCAGGCCTGGTCTATAAACATAAGAAGAGTGAATTTGTTCTAATCATATTTACTGGCATTTCTACATCACATTATAATTGTCTTAAACAGGTGAAACAGACACCTATATCAGATATATGTTGTTTTATACACATTTTACTGAAAATGTACACATGTGACATTTTATGTGACTAAAATACATTTAGGTGGAAGTTGCAGGCTCCTTTTCTTAGTGATAGCGTTCAGAAATGCTTAAAATGCCTCTCATTGTGCTTAACATATTTTAACCCTTTTTTTTTTTTGACAATATGATTTTTAATGCATTCATTTTCTGATGTTTTATACCAAGTTTCATTCAACACATGTCAGATGTTTCTAACAGTTTTTGCTGCTTCTTGTCATGGGGTCAGAGGTCATACTAAATACTGATTTTAACCTTTAGAACTATTTAAGTTCTTTTTTGTGTGTGTGTCTTTTAAGGCTGTGCACAAACAGTATTACCTGTTTTCTAGTTGTATGTGATGAAAAGAAAATGAGAAATAACTATCTAAGTTAATTTCAATCCTGCAAAAACAACTAAGCTAAATGTGGCCTTAGACCAGTGGTTTCCGACCTTTTTTGGCTCGTGACCCCATTTTAACATCACAAATCTCTGGCGACCCCAGACATTCAAAACAGAGACTCTTTTTTTTGCTAAAATTAATTTGTTTTTGATCATGCAATAGTTTGCTATACTATGCTGCAAATAAATGTTAATTTTAGACAACATTTAGGCTATATAATGCATATTATTATGGTTGGAGGCAGAAAAGCCAGGTGTAGATTACTGCACAAAATGAGAATTTTACTTTCCTTGGTCAGGATATGTACAGTCAGTCCAGCTTGTATTTACAAGGCTGACAATTAATACTGAACAAACAATAACTCAAACTATGAATTATGAAAGAACTGCAGCATCTGAAACCAGCCACAATGAATATTTGAAAGATAAACAGTACCACAGTGCTTCAGTTTCAGCTTCAGAGTTTGTCATGTCTTTTATAGATTGTGATTGTCTCTGTCAACTCACCATATATTTTTTATTAGTAAGTTGTTGTTTTGTTTTTTTTATCAATTACTAGAAATTTCAGGCGACCCCATTTGAATTCCAGGTGACCCCATGTGAGGTCCCGACCCCAAGGTTGAAAAACACTGCCTTAGACTTTTGCACAGAACTTTATGTTTTGTTACATTTAAAGATACCTCTTAAAAGTTAAGGTTACTCACGGTGGTCTGGTTCTTGGGCTACTGTAAAGCTTCTGAAAAAGACGTGCCAACTCAAGTAGGATGATGACCCCGCTGCCGTTAGAGTCTGCTCCATATGACAGCCACTGTGATTTACACAAATATGTCCATTAATGCATCAAAACACTGTTTTACTCAACACATTAAAGAAGTTAAGGTCAAATTTATTTATATAGCACATTTAAAACAACACAAAGTGCCCAAAGTTCTGTACAAATCTGCAGATACAAATGCAAGATATGCTAAAAGAATAAATACAAGATATACTAAAACTGATTTTTTTTTTTTAAATG
Organism: Sphaeramia orbicularis; assembly: GCF_902148855.1. NCBI lineage: Eukaryota > Metazoa > Chordata > Actinopteri > Kurtiformes > Apogonidae > Sphaeramia > Sphaeramia orbicularis. The sequence continues at coordinate 20,220,984 of NC_043961.1, read as the reverse complement.
GATACACAATAATAGGATAAATAGCATCTAAAACACAACCAAAAGGTAAAATAAATAAAAGTTACACACTTGTATTAAAAAAGGACAATGAGGAATGGATTAAACATGTTAACCAACTATAGCTGGCATCTGTCATAAAGGGGATAAACTCACCGGAGCCAGGCCGTAGGAATCATAGTGGGCAGTGATGACAATAGTGGGCACATCCTCCCCTGTCCCAGGAAGCACCCCCTGATGATCACATGACCAGTTATACAACACAGAATTATCAATTTGCTCTTTTCTTCTACTCAGAAAGTCGTGGGTTTCCTTCTCACCTCCAGTGTGACTAAAGTGTTGTCAGTGATGGCCTTAATTGGGGAATTGTTGCTCACTAAGATCTGGAAGGCTGTTGCGGTGACCATACTTCGAAGCACTGCCAACAAAAGACATAAAAATATCATCCTACATCAGTGCTTTTTTGTCTGTTCATTTATTACCATCCCTTTGTTTTCAGAGACAGTGTATCAGTATCCATTCTCTAATCCGTCTAATTAATTAAAATAGTAGTTTGCCTCACTATAAACAGTTCATTAGGCCACTCTGCATCCATATGTCCACTCGCTCCTCCCTCTCACCTCGGATAAATATAGAGGAGGTTCGTGAGGCTGCAGCCTGTTTGACTTCTTCATACATGTAAAGCAGCTGTTCATCTTCAGGCACCACATAAACAGGCATGAGCGTCTCCTTGAGTAAGGCCTCACTTTCACTCACCATAAAGGACTGAAAGATAGGATAAGATAAGATAAGATAAGATAAGATAAGATAAGATAAGATAAGATAAGATAAGATAAGATAAGATAAGATAAGATAAGATAAGATAAGATACGATACGATACGATACGATACGATACGATACGATACGATACGATAAGATAAGATAAGATAAGATAAGATAAGATAAGATAAGATACGACAAGACAAGATACGACAAGACACGACAAGATACGATACGATACAATAAGATAAGATAAGATAAAATGAGATGAGATGAGATGAGATAAGATAAGACAAGACACGACGAGACAAGACGCGACGTGATGAGACGAGACAAGATACGATATGATACGATAAGATAAGATAAGAAAAGAAAAGATAAGATACGATAAAATAAGATAAGATAAGATAAGATAATTCACAGTTAGCAGCAGCAAAAAACAAGCAAGTGCAGAGAAAAAGACAGGTAGACAAAACCACCAACAAGTGAAAAACTGAAAATATAAAGAGAAAAATAAGAAATTTGGTATTTAAATCAATATTTCTATAAATAAAGAATTACATTGAAAAAAACTGAAATTAAAAAGTGTTTACATATTTTTATCTTCATGGGGATTGTGAAAAAAAAATTATAAGTTTATGTCACTGATTAAACCCATAAAGACCCAAACATCCCCCAGTGACCAAAATCATCTACTGATCTAAAATATTTAATTCCAGTTGATCCACTAATCCTATCAATACATGTCAATAATTGGTGTAAAATGCAGTTTTTCATCTTTTCATGCGTCATGAGATATGATCCATTTAGACATTCAGAGGCTCCGTAGTGAATGTGGAAACACTGCCATTTTTTACAACATTGATTCACCAGTAAAACCCATGGAGTTGGATTTATGACAGTGGATGGACACACTTGGTTTATGTTCAGTTAATGATGAATTTTGCTGAAAAAGTCACTTTTTCTTCAGTTTTCTCTCTTTTTGATGATATAACCCCTCAACATTAATCTGAGCTTTTATGAACATCTACATGATCAGTAGATTAAATATAGGAAAATAGCAGATTTTCACTTAAAATACGAAATACAGAGCATGATAGTAGAGTAAATGGTGATAAAAGACTGAACAAAGGTGGAAAATAGACAAAAATTCTTTTGGGAACTGCCACAAAAGTAGCACTGGGTCTTTATGGGTTGAAATGACTGTACTATTGTCATGATGTTAACAAACACAGCACTTGTATTATGTCAGTTGTAAGTTTGAATCTTCTGTAAAATATGACAGATTTTGATGTCATCACAGTATTAAATTTTTTTTTTTTGCCTTTAGGTGTCTCTTAGGTGGATAAACCCGTTACCTGCACAGCATCATGGGGAATACTGGAGATGTTTTTGGGCAGGAGGATCAGTATAGCAGCAGCATTTTGTCTCTGGGCTTCCAGGTATTTTTCTGTGGTGAAGTCTGGAACCTTCATGATGACACAGCGGCGGGTCAGCACCGGCTCATCGGCTGAACGGGCCTCGGCCACAACAATAGCTCCACGGCAACCTTGGAGTACAAAGAAGAACCGAAGCCTCATACTAAAATGTAAAAATGCTTTGATTATAACACAACAGTGTGCTCTTTCCCATATAAAAGACATCTACATTTTGTACATGAATCAGTTTCCACTAATGCTGCATTCCCCGGATGTATGGTATGGTTATGAAGTTGAAACTGTCAAGCAGGTAATGTCTAAAAACTATTGTCTGAACAAAAAAAAAAGAAAACTAAAATGTGGCAGTGATGATATCTTATTTGCTTTTTGTCCAAGATTTTCAAGGCCTGATTATAAATACACTCTGGAGTGTGGGCTGCTTGGCCTGAGACCAGATACTCAAACCCTATGAAAAATGCAAGAATGTCACTAAATTTAGATGCAGCAAGGCACTCAAACAACAAGCAATTTCTGTTCCTAAAACAGTTCAGATTAGCCATAATTCTTTTACACATCTTTCTAACATGTCTAAACATTTCCCCTCTGTTATTTGTTTAATTCTTAAATCCAAAGAATCTGTTGCAGAGAGTTTTTAATAGAAAAGAATGGATGGATGTTGTTTTCTAAGTATTTAATCCAATGGCTGACGTGTAAATCAGGGGTGTCATAGGGCCACATACAGTCCAACATAATGTCATGTGAAACCAGTAAAACAATAACAGTGAAAAAGTCAGATTATATCAGGAAAATGTTTTCATCTACACAATCTTCTTTAAAAAATGTGAATACCATGAACAACCTGCAATTCCTTAAGAATAAGTGTAATTTTAGCAATATTAAGCCTCAGTTTATCATTTACATGTGTGCATTAAAACTTTCAGATCACGGTGGATCTACAAATACACAAAACATGTAGTAACAGGCAGAATATTGGTAAAAGTGCCTTAACTTCTCTTAAGACATGTCATGTTGTTCATATATGTTAAGGCCATTCACATATTTTTGAAAACACAAGTTATTTTACTGGTCCGACCCACTTGACATCAAATTGGATTGAATGTGACCACTCAACCGAACGATTTTGATTGTTAATATCTTCATGTAAATTTTGCATTTCACATATTCATCCCTATTCCTATGCAGTACCTTTAATTTAACTTTAACCTCATTAAAGGATCATTTGAATATATTTTACATGTAATTCCTGTGTTACCTTTAATGTAATAATACCAAATGATTCAAATCCCTCAAGATGTACTTAATTGTGCCTTATATAAAACAGTCTTACTTGATTTTTTTACACTTTAATGCAAGACGTCAAATCCTGGAGCTCACCATGCTTGTGTTGTCCCAGGTTGTACTGTTGCATCCTGTAAGCGGTGAACTCATAGGATGAGACGGCAGGAAGGGCAGAACCATGAAGACACTCCACACAGACCAGCAGCAGAACAGCAGCTACGCTCAGGCGTGTCCGTACCATGATGTCACGTCCTGCGTAGGTTCAGCTACGGTCTCAGTCTATAAATCACAGTCGGCACTGGGCTTCATACAAGGCAATATCATTACAAACAGACATGTCTGAATAAAGGATGTCAGAGTTACATCAGTACTGTTCAGGGTTTCCTAGAAGGCTTCATCATCTTTTCTTTTACTATAAATGACCATATTCATTTCCATACTGTCCATACTATTTTCTTTCTATAATGCAGATTTTTTTGTAGGTAAATGTTCCTCACCGTTCTGTTCAGTCTCCTGTTGCATCAGCCTTCTTGGCGTGTGCTCCTCTACTTGAGTCCCTTTCCTTGCAGCGTGGACACAAACTAGCTCCTGGAACTCTAGGTAAGCCACCATTCACCATCTGCTCCCAAGGGATCAACTCAAGGCTAATCACAGGCACCCAACCCCCATCCCTCACACTAACCAGTCCCTTATCCATGCATCCATCCCTCTCTCCTCTTACATTATAAGTGATTATATGTATGGGAGACAGGAAGACGATTTTATACTGTTAATAGTCTCACTTCAAGCATTTGAGATCTGACTGAAGTAACAACAGATTAGACTGAAGTTAAACATTATTTTGCTTTTCCTGTAGTAATTCTAATAAACATCCAATAAAATAGGACCAAGGGTCCTGTAGTCCAACGTCATATTTAAAGACATTAATTCACATTTGTTGACCATTCAACATCTTCACGAGCTTTAAATGACCATAAAACCAGTTTAATATACAACCACTAAAAGTCAGGATCAGCCAAAGCTACAGTGTGGGTTTGACCTTTGAAGGTCACTCAAGGTCAAAGGTCATGAGACCAAATAAAAGCTCATATGTGATTTCCTATCTATTACCAATAGTAATTATATCAATATCTTCAACTGTTTTCAAGTTACAGCACTTTGAAATGTGTCCCATTATAAACCAATGGGGATTTTTAAAATTTCAAAAATTCATAAAAAATTCAAAAATCAATATTTCTCCATTCTTTAAACAAACTTGGTAGACCTTACCCCAAAGATGTTCCACAACAAATATCAAGTCACTCAGACCAGTGGTTTCAGAGAAGAAGATTCTTGAAAAACTGTTTACGGACAGATGATGGAATCCAACTGATACCAATAGTCCATTGGACCCTTCGGGCCGTTGGACTAAAAAACATTAAACTTCTCTTCCGTAAAGAGAATTTAGAAACAACTTACCCTACTATTGGTGGTAGTGATGCTATTTTTAATGACAAAGGATGTTTTTGTTTGTTCTTTTTGTGGCATATCCTGTATGTGTCTTTTTGTACATGCCAAACAGCAAAAAAAACCCACAAGCAACAGGAAACTATTGAACTTAAAAGGAGTTGGAACAAGATCAGATGGATAAGAGTATAATAGAAGAATAAAGGTAGAGGTAGTGACTAAAAAAAAGAAAGCTGAAAAACCTCAATGGCTTAGTGAAACATACAAACAAAACAACCAAGCAATAGTTACATTTCAACCTCAGAAAAGAACATTGCACACTTAGTTCAGATATCTATTATTTATTTTTTTAATATGTTGCACTATACACAGAACTTTAACACTGTTAATATCTAAATGGAACCAGTTCACAATCATCATAAGTAACTGACAAATAAAAAGCTTCTGTCTGCAAATGAAATATTTCCCATACTTTAAAAATAAATTAAAAACACACAACTGCAAATAAACACTTCAGTTATTATGCATTACTTTAGAGTGTAAACTCAAGAGGTTTATGGACCTACGCACCGAGTGAGACATCGTTGGCCACAAGATGAATGTGATGGCTTGTGTGTCAATCTATAGGTCGATGTTACTGAAGAAAGAGATGCAGCACCATAGTCAATCACACTAGTCAGTCACTACCGTTCAGTCACCTCAACTTGTAGGTAAACAGGGGGAGAACATTTCAATGGCCAACTGCATTATTCATACCAATCTCTACTTAATGCAAGACTTTTAGCATTCACAAACTTGGCACCTTATTTGCAAAAAAAAAAGGAAACATGAAAAAAAGTAAATTAGTTTGTTAAGCTTATGTATTTGTAACAGAAAAAGGATTCACATTCATGTATCTGGATGTTTTAACCAAGTTGAAACAAGTTTTGAAATGCACTAACAAATAGACAACAACTACACTATCTGTTTTCAAGCAGCTTTTTAGTGTTATTTACTTTGTACAAACAGTATCATTCGTTAAGCGATTTTACCAGAGCACAAACATGTCTGCTTGTCTCGTCTTGACCACATGTTTGTAGAGCTGAAATATCATCAAACACAGATAGTCATCCATTGCACACGTCTCTATTCATTAACTCGGGTCTAGTTTTGCTTTATATTGCTGCTGCTGCATTCCATAAACTTAAAATTGGAGTAAAACTCAACACTGAATAACCAATTTAGTGTAAGATCTCCAAAGAACACCACAACATTAAACTGCTAATTCAGATTGGATTGTTCATAGTGTGTGCATACAGTATTTCAGAAGTACAGTATCCTCACATCCTGATCACAAATCCCCTATACATGAGAAAACAGTATATTCTGAATGTTACCATGAGGCAATAACTCTACAGTGTAAAGAGCACACATAATTAGATTTGGAGATCCAACTATCATCCCCATAAACTAGATTTTAAAAAAAGAAAACACATTATTAATGTTATTAAGGTGGTTTTGACAAATCCTGCCTGATCATCCACCACCACTTACTTCAGAAAAGAGTCACAAACTAGTGTTATCCTTTACCTGAAATATCCACGCTCTAAAGATGTCTTTAGAATGATGTAAACATAAAATATAAACAGTATGCATTCAGAGACGTCTACTTCCTTTTCGGTACCATAAAAAGCAGGTGCTACATACAGTTAACATCCCCCAATCAGATTACTTTGCTCCATCAAAACAAATTCATACATGCTTAAAAGAGAGAAAAGCCTTTCATACTTTCAGTGATATGGAGGAGTGCATTCACTGATAAAAATAATAATAAAAATCTATTTTCATTCCCATCCAAGCAAAATGGAATTATTTTAACATCACCCTTCGAAGCCTACACATTCTACCACCATGAGCATAACCCAAACTGTGCAACTTCTCACATATCCACATACATTACTCTAATGGCAACGGCCTTATTGATCATGTCAACATCACTCAGGACTAACACAAGTGCACACTAACGGATGAGCTGTTCAGCCATTGGTTGTAAATAATTGTTACCTCTATGTCTACTGAAATTACAGTGGGTGAACCTAAATACGTCTACTTCTCTGAAAGCTCACCTCACGTAATGTCTTATCGGCACATGAGATGTGTTTACGAGTCAATAAAAACTCATTAAGTATCTGCACAGGCTGGTCGTTAGGAAACAGTGTTAACAGGCAACATGCAGAACTATCCGTTTCATTTAACTGAATATGAAACACATAAGCAGTGCAACCTTGATGAAACAGACGTTAAAAAAAAAAAAAAAAAAAAAAACTGGGACAAAATCGTCTCAGTGTTGTGACTTTGAGCATTTTAAGCTGCTTGATGTTTTAGCACTACTTTCCTGGACATAATCTGATACACACATCGTTTTCATGTTTGTCACATACAGTATATACACACAGGAAGACAAAGCAGACTGGCTGAAAGAAATTAGAAAAGAGAAAAGAGAAAAACATGGCCTCTACAAAATGTTCGGTCTCTCAACCACGGACTCCTGGTATGATACACTGCTGCAGTAATGTCATCATGTCACCACTACGATGAGTTCCAGTCATGCCATTTTGTCATTTGTGTTCCTCCAAAACTTCACACAGTCCTTTATGGTCCTTCTAAACCAAAGTATCCACAACTTTGAGACAGGGTGAAATAAAAGGAGAACAAAAAGGAACGTTATCCGTTTTCCTTAGAGGTAATGTTTCTGCCTTCATCGAGTCCCGGTTAAACCAACAATGCAGGAGTGATATGCACAGATCCTACCATAGGAGGAACGTGCAAAGGAATCTGTACACATTGACCCTTTTTTCTCCAGACGCGACCTATTTTCCGTTTCTTGCTGTAACATTATAAACCCATATTTTCCCTTTGTGCCATTTCCAGCCGGTAGTTTATCAAAGTGACTCCTCCTTGCCACCATTCTTGTGGAACGTTGGCTCTCAGTGCAAGTGGCAGACAGGAGGGTTGGTTATTTTTATTTATTTAATTTTTTTTTTTTGTAAAGGGGGGAAATGGTGCTACTGGATTTGACAGGCTGTGGAGGGAGCAGCCTGGCAGCACATGCAGGTAGGGTTGACTGCTTTAGGGGGGATCAGGTCCAGGTCCTCATCATCTGGGATCTCGTCGAGGCGGTACCCATCCTTCAGGAGCTGGATATTCAGATCCTGGTTTATTTGCTGTAGAAGCAAAAGATATCATTTTAGCAGGGATTTGGGGAAATCTGGTCAAATTCTAAAGCTGGAAATGCACTTGTTAGTGAAATCAGTTGCTCTAAAAGATTCCAAAAACATTTATTAAACAGAAAAAGAAACACGTAGAGTACATTCAGATTGTTTGTTGTGATGGAGTGAGGAGAGAGGCAACAACAAACATTAAATATTCTACTCCAAGAAGACAACATGGATGACCCTAACAGGAGGAGATTTGTGGATAAATCATTAGTGACTACAAATGATTAGGAGAGCCAGTGTATAGAGTTATTAAAAGCGTGCGTATGTACCTGGTATGAGTGGTGGGGCTATGGGAGTGGGTGAACAGATGATGATGTTGGTGGTGGTTTCACCAGATGACGCAGCTTACAGGGTGACACTGTATGAACTAAAGAATAATGCATGTATAGATACCTGGTCCCTCAGACATCTCACCTCGGCTGAGGAGTATCCTGATGAGGAGTATCTGGACATGTCAAAGTCATCGTCGCTACAAAACAGGAGAAATGAACCGTTAGACACAAATAAATCAAAAAAATATTATAGTTTTGGCATAAAGAGTAGTCTCATAGTCTAATAGAAAACCATGGTATGACTGATATCTGATCTGTAAATATATAAGTTAATGACTACTGACATGGTACGTATTGCAGAAACCAGATAACTGAGTGTATTTAAGTTTTGTTCAAATTACTCTTGACATATATTCATGCTATTTCATTACATTCTAATTAAACGTCTGCAACTAATGTTAAAAGTTAGTAGTAAAGGACATGAAAAGGGCTGTTATATTCAACAAAAGTAAAGATTTGTCTGAAACTGAAACATTTCATATGATGTAAGTAGATGAGTTGATGTCACATATGTAGAGGTTCACTGAGCAGATATACGTCAGCACACAGAAGCACATATAGCACTTTATCTGCCTTTATCAGAATCAGAATCATGTTTATTGCCATGTAAGTAAACAAGGTTTGCATTGCTAGGAATTTGCTTCAGTGGTTTGTTGCATACATAGAACATGGAGTAAGTAAGACGCATGCAGTAAAAAATAGAATAGAATAGAATAGAATAGAATAGAATAGAATAGAATAGAATAGAATAGAACAGACTAGACTAGACTAGAATAGAATAGAATAGAATAGAATAGAATAGAATAGAATAGAATAGAATAGAACAGAACAGATGCGTATAAAGGTTTTTCTGTGGAAGTAATAATATCATGGTACTGCATGCAAGTGGGTTTTATTCTGGCTTTTCCACGGTGTAAATGAATGGAACAGGGAGACATTGTCCAGAGGGTATACACACAAATATAAAATCCAGACAATAAACAAATGGGTGTCCTGTGCTGTTGTGAGTCAAAGAGTTTGTCAGAGAGAGTAAATGATGCAATAAATGATGTAAGCTTGGTTGGCTTCCAGAAGGCTGATTTCACACGAGAGAGTTTCCCTCATGTCGCTCCATACGGAGGGCACAAAGGGTGGGACTCATGTGTGTCAAATACAGACCTGCTGGTACAGGGTGGAAGCCAGCGCTCCCTCTGAGCCGCTTTTCCATGTCCAAATCCTCACCCCGCTATCCTCTAATCCTGAGCCCTGGGAGAGGCTTTGCCCCTTTTTAGGATCCCTTCTGCTAAAAACTGTCTAAGTTGCTGTATGGATTAATGTGCGATACTGACCGAGTAAGTGAGACCTACAAAACCGCCACAAGTTGGGTGATTTTTTTTTTTTTCTTTCTTTTTAGGTCAGTTCATTCTGTTTGAGACAAGACTCTCCAACTCTGTTATCCTTAGTACAGGGCTGTCAAACTTATTTTAGTTTAGGGGCCACATCCTCCCAGTATGATCTAAAGTGGGTCCGACCAGTAAAATAATAACATAATATAAAAATAATGTCAACTCCAAAATTTTCTCTGTGTTTTAGGGTGAACAAAGTAAAATTACATTATGAAAACGTTCACATCTACAAATCTATCCTTTAAAAATTGTGAATAACATGAAAAAACTGACATTTATTAAGAAAAATAAGCACAATTTTAACAATTTTCTGCCTCAGTTTATCATTTACATAAGTACATTATAACTTATATTGGATCTACAAATACACAAAACATTTAGTAACGACAGAATATTGTTAAAATCACACTTACATCTCTTAAGACATTTCAGGGTGTTCATATTTGTTCACGTTATTCACATTTTTTGTGAACGAACAGTTTGTAAATGTAAACTTTTTCATGTAATTTGACTTTTTTACACTAAAACAAAGAAAAGAATTTGTAGATGTCAGTATTTATATGTCATTATGATAGTATCTTACTGATCTGACCCACTTGAGATCAAATTGGGCTGAAGGTGGAACCTGAAATAAAATACTACATTCACACATTCATCCCACGGGCCAAAATGAACCCTTTGGGCCGTATGTTTGACATCCGTGCTTTAGTGTTAAACATGTTGATGTAACAAACACCGTTTAATGTGCATACCTGTCAGTGTCCAGTGCTACGAGGGGCTTCTCGTCAGGGCTCTGGTCTAAGGAGGAGTAGCCTTTGTTTGGCACCACCAATCTGAAGATGAGCACAAAAAGCATCACAACAAACACAGGCATAATCTTAGGGACGGATTCAAAATGTCAGCAAATTTAAACATAAACACAGTCTATTTACTGTGTAATTATGGAAAGACAATTACACATTTAACAGGACAATTGCTCTAAGTGATGTTCTTTGTTTTATGTTGGGCATATATCCCCATGAAGCAAGAAAATGTAAGGCTAATCTGCAGACTTCAGACTGCATGTGTTAGATTATCTCTCCGCCTCAGAGACTGCGGGTTCAGACCAGTCCGTGGCCTTTCTTATATTTCCACTAATCCACCAGGGAGTGGGATTAGACAGATGAGCCAGTTGTCAATACCGTGGGTTGTGCTGCTGGGTTCACACTAGCTTTGACGCTGTTATCACCATCCACCCTCATAAGCAACAAATTTCCCTTTCTCTATAAATATTTGTTATGTGTTTTGTTGTCACGTTACAACGCCGCCGTCATGTTTTGCATTTCGCTTGCTCTCTGTTTGCATTGAACATAAAGCAGATGAGTAAAAGGCATATTTCTTGTGACGTTAATTAATACTTTTAGGGCTGCATGACAGTAAACCAAATGAGCGGTTTGAAGCTGTTACCTTGTCCTTGCGTTCTTCTTGGGTTGTTGATTGACAGGACTTCCCACAGTGCCATTCTTCACCGAGCCCTTCCTGGCAAGGTCCCTTTGTTTCTCTGAGCAACCACAAGAAATGAAGTCATCATTAAAAAGCTCTAAACCTATAAACGTAAACTGGTATCACTAATATGTCCTAAAAATAAAAACTAAATGTATAAGTGTCATGTTTTTAACCGGATATTTTAAATGTATGTGTAACCGTTTGCAATTTTTTTTTTTTTTTAGATCCTGATGGCTGACTTTTAGGAGGTAATATTTTTATGAAGGCTTCTGGAATAGAACCCTTAGGACTGAATAAAATTGAGGAATACTGAGTGTGACAAAGCCAGTGTTTTGGCAGTGGAGTAAAGGAGGCAGCTCAGAAACATTCTGACAGTGCTTACAGGAAAAATAAACAGCAGTGGTGACGAATATAATTTCACTGACTTACCAAATATACTAGTGAAAATCTAAGGATATGAAGAGAAAAGCTTACTTTGCATGTATGATGAACCGGCATACAGGGGTAAATCCTAGAACTAACTCCACTTTTCCATCCTACACTCATCTAAGTCATGTTATTGTATCGATCTGCTGTGGGCTAATTGGGATACCTATTTGGACTTGCAGTGGGGAGGGTTTGTAGTTCATGGCCACAGTCTCCCCTTTGGCATCAGGGTCTGCCTCTGAGGTGGAGGATGCTGCTGGATCCTAGAAAAAAATACATAAATATGATACAACGGCAAGTTTGATTCTGTAAAAACAACACCAACAGCACATAAATTACACCATGGGCTAATATGCTTTAATTTATATTGCATATAAATATTCAGAAGTTGAGTCACTGATGCAATATTTGCTCATTCTGGATCACGCAGGCATAAAACGTCAACCTAAGCTATTTTCTAGTACAGCATTTTAAAGAAGTTGAAAGAGGTTACATGGCCAAAAAGAGCACAGTTCACAGAGAAATCCTCTAATTCAGTGTTTTTCAACCTTGGGGTCAGGACCTCACATGGGGTCACCTGGAATTCAAATGGGGTCGCCTGAAATTTCTAGTAATTGATAAAAATAGAAATAAAAACACAGTAATAAAAAATATATGGTGAGTTGACAGAGACAATCACAATCTATAAAAGACATGACAAACTCTGAAGCTGAAACTGAAGCACTGTGGTACTGTTTATCTGTCAAATGTTCATTGTGGTCAGTTTCAGATGCTGCAGCTCTTTCATAATTCATAGTTTGAGTTCTTGTTTTTTTCAGTATTAATTGTCAGCCTTGTAAATCCAAGCTGGACTGACTGTACATATCCTGACCAAGGAAAATCCAATTCTCACTTTGTGCAGTAATCTACACCTGGCTTTTCTGCTTCTGTCCACAATAATATACATTATATAGCCTAAATGTCGTCTAAAATTAACATTTATTTGCAACATAGTATAGCAAACTATTAGATGATAAAAACAAAATAATTTTAGCAAAAAAAAAAAAAAAAAAAAAAAAAAAAAAAAGGATCTGTTTGAATGTCTGGGGTTGCCACAAATTTGTGATGTTTTAACGAGGTCACGAGCCAGAAAAGGTTGGGAACCACTGCTCAATTTATCATAAATTGAACACAGGTCTGCAGAAAATGTACTCTTTCAACAGCCTGCTCTCATATCCAATACCCTGTGAGCTGTCTTTAGCCTATGAACTACCTGCCTGCTACACAGCATCAATAGTTTTGAGTGTTCTACCTATGTTGCTGGCTCTGCCTCTTTTATGTGGAAGCAGTGACGAGATGGGGAGGGGGCCCGGGAGAGAACAGAGGGGGCTGCTGTTAGAGCCAAGGTTTCCCAGATTGAGAGAAGGGAGCTGGGAGCATGGCCCGCTCAGCTGACAGAGCTCCACATTATGTTGATCCTACAGGCCTTTCCTTGTTGCGCTCTCAGGGACTTTACAGGCCACATGGATAGAGGCTAGCAGGCGTTAGGTTTTCAGTAAAGCTGTATTCTCCCCTAGAAATAGCTGCTGTATTTAAAGGATCCTCTGTGCAATTAGATGAGTGACGCTGAAACATAAATAGTTACAGTTACAGCTTGAAATCTGAATGATGTTCAGACTGCGGCTATATTCTCCAATACATTCATTTTTAAGGAACATGAAAGGTAATATAAAACAAAACTGTTGGATGTATAAGGCACATATAACAGGGGAATTATTGGTATATGACACTGAGGAAAAGACAGATCTTTGATGAGCATATTAATAAATAATGAGGTGAATAACTCTAGACTAAGGAGGAGAGTTGAAAAGATTTTTACTGACACAAATACTATTGTGAGGTCTGCTTATCAGTCAGACTCTTTATCGATTTACTTAATGATTCATGACGCTTCTGACTATTTTCTGTGAAAGTAAGCTAACAGGTTTTTAGCATCAACACAGTCTGAGCAGCACAGTCTAGAAACAGAGTAGAAAGAAGGCATTTTTGTGACTTGTGGCGAAAAATCAGAAGAACATATGAGCAATGATAACAGAAACTGTTTAGTTCCAAAGCACATGATTCCAGAGGATCGCTCAATTTGGAAACCAGTTCACAGTTGGACCCGGCTCTCAACTGTCATCCCTAGTCTGGATGGTAAAACCTCTTAAACATTATTGTTGTGAAATACTGCAGGAATGTAGGCCAATTCCGTGAGAGCTACAGAGTTTATCCACTCTCATTGGGCCTGATGAAAAATTCATGAGTATTTAGCAGGGACAGCGAGAAGCTAATTTTGCATCGATTTTCATGTAACACATTTAAAAACAAGCTGCCAAAAGCTGTCTAGTGACTAAGTATAACAAAGCGCTATATGTTTACATGCAAGGAGGGTCAGACAAAGGTGAAATTCAAAATATAATTTGATCCTGTCAAAAAAAATTAAATTAAATGAATGTCTTCCATAAAAGAGTCACCTTCTCTCAACAACTCTTGATAAATGTCAGTCTGAGGTACAATATGTCCATTCAGTCAGGATACTGTACTGGCCTCATCCTCATCTGGTGATGAACCATTATTCACTTCCCTGGAATGATTAATAACAGCTACAGCAGTACAGCGCTACACATACGAGTAGGAGATGGGAAGGCACAGCACACAGATGACGTACTCCTTCTGTAACAAGCACAAACATGAGCTCTTTCAGTTCTGTGACAAGCCCTTCCTTGGATCATTAGGCAAACCCACTGACTTTTTTTTTTTTCTTAATGCGTGTTCTTCTCATTTCCTTTCTACCATGAAAGATACTGATGAAGTAGGGTCACAGCCTCCGTCAAAAAATTCCCTTTGAAATTTTTAAGCAGGACTGGCAGCAAATAATGAAAGGGGTTTCATATTAATTTGTCTCTGCCTGAATTTTTGGACTCCTCTTGAACATAGGACAAAACAACTGTTGACAAAAAATATCAGGTAGTCTCCACTGTTGTCTAAAGAACTGCTCCGACTTTCCTAAATCTGCAAACACAACATGAGTCCTTGTAAGCGTATGATATATTCTCATAGCAGTTGCACAACATTAGTTTACCTGCCAGCACGCTGTCTGTAGAGCACATGTATGTAGTGAGCACTGACAGTCACTAACAAATGATTATGACCTGACCTATGACATTTTGGTTGAGACATTGATTTTTATGTGTAGAAAGTAAAATATGGTCTGTCGCCCTGACCTTCAGTTTGTACTCCCATACAACTACACTTACTCATGTGCACATACACTAACACGGTCACAGAAATGAAATGACCCCTTAGTGTACGAGTTTCATCAGTCTGTCCTCCTGTTAGCGGCTCCTTTACTGCCTCTGATGAAGAGCCACAAGGCTGCTGACACAGCACACACCAAGTGAATGGTAGGATTATACATCATGGCCTTCAGCTGGCCAATAGCAGTCAAGGCTGACAGGTCAGGTGACCACTAAAACAGTTTCATGTTAGCTTTATGCAGGACATTAGGATAAATTATGATATCGGTGTTTATTTTATTATAATCCCGAGTAAAAGAGCAGGTACTTGGTTACTTTTAATTCAAAAAATATATTTTACTGATGATTTTCTTATAACTATAATATATATTCTATAATAACTGACAGTAATTTAATTTCTGTTATTTAAGATGTAGCATGGAGCTGTATCATTTTGTGTGTGATTGAAATTCAACAAGGAGGCAGGTGCCAATTTGATTCATGCAGTTAAAGAATCACAATGAAGTCATTAGCATTAAAATGCACCCACATGTGCACCACAGCAACTGTGATCTGGGCCTACCCAGACTCAGTAAATGTAAAGTGAGAATATAAACTGTTTTAGTTCAATAAAACCATAAGAGGTAAAAGTACAGAAACATAGTGCATACATTTAGACTAGTGCAGGTAAATTATATAAGGTAATTAAAATAAACAGTGTAAGTTTTAAGCAACTGATACACTGCAGCCCACCCTTTCCCCTTTTTTGGTTATAATGTGATCTTACAGATTTCCAGATGAGCGTTACATGGATCAAATATTTATAGAGAGAGACAATTACTGCAACGAACAGTATAACTTGGAGTTCTGCTTTTGCTGAACCCTTAAAAATGATGGAGGCTGCTTTGTTTGCAGTGTTTGCAGAGATGGAAAATGAGGTCTGCAAACAGGCTGATATATTGGATTATGACGACAATAACACTGAGATAAAAATGGAGCTCATTGTACAGTTACATGTATGTAAAAAAGGGCAGTGGTTTGATTTATTAGTAGTTAATTACTGGTGGTCATGAAGACTGATATGACAACTCTTTACAGTGAACATGTTCAGCCTATATCATAAAGTAGTTTACAGTACAGATAAGATAATACATTTTATAAACAATTAATATCAGCAAAAGTTGGCTCCAATTGTATTATTTATTTTATATTAATTTACCTTTATTTAACCACAAAGTCCCTCTGAGATTTGAAATCTATTTCGCAAGGGAGACCTGGCCAGTGTAGTCCAAACAATACAAAACACATACATGATACACAACGAACAATAAAACACAATAACACTTATTCAACCATAAGGGCATCAAGAAAAACTGAGACATTCCTCCTTCACTGCATTCTCCATGATACTTTTAAAATCATTAACAGAGATGAATGTCTGTAGTAGCTGAGGGAAAACAGTAGGTCCTATTTCGTTATCGGTTTGATGGTTAGCTCTATATTTATTGATTATTTACCCATTGCTCCAGATTTACTTATGTATTCATTCAGCTATAGTGCATTTGTTTGGTTGTTTGTATAACTGTGCATGTGCATGTCATGTGATCTTATCTTATTTTATCTTGTAGGCCCATTGATTGGGTATTGGCTTTTCCCTGCTTCCTCATGACCTTATCAATATTGGTCAAACTCTAAATAATTCCATCCAGCCTGAAGAACACAAATTATTGATGAACTGATTGGCTCAAAGTTTTACTGTATAATTATAGAAAAGTCTTGGCTTTTCTATCCAACTTGTCACGTGACCAGCAGATCCACTGTCTCATGTGTTTAACCCCAGTTTTCAGTGTTTCAGTGTGTCGTGGGCTCATATTGATACTGTGATCTGTGACCGTCAGTGCCCAGGCTTCCCGACCCCAATAACACGTCACCAAATGACGAAATGTAAAAACAGAAGGCGAAGCCAGTTATTGATGTAAACAAGCGCAAACGGACGAGCGTGTACAAAAATCAAGGTTTACGTCAAGTGCGTAGATAAAGGAGATAAAATCTGATCTAATGTAGCTGCGTGTCTTCATTTATGTAATACTGCCGCTTATAGCCGCAATCCTTTTATCGGTAGATGATCTATCTAACGCTATACACCCATCCCAAGGGTCCGGTCTGTGCCAAAGCCGTGGATTGCTGTCGCTTGGTTTTCACACGAGTAGGTGACCCAGCTGTCACGACAAAAAAACAGCCACATAGACGACACGCCAATGTTGCAGTTTGCATTCAACGGTTTGATTTGCATAAAATGTGTTGTTTTTTTGTTTTTGTTTTTTTTTGTCTTTTCTGCCTTACCAGAGGCTGTGTCTCCCCGTTGACTGGAGGGACTTGGAACCTGTCGATTTCTTCCATCATTTTGGCAAAGCTTTACTGAAACGACGAAGCTCTAACAGTAGACGGTGACTTTTGTCTAATTATACCGATCTGTGATGCTCGGCTATACAGATCTTCGTTATTTAGCATAATAGCAGTTCGTTTTCCTCCATCCTGACAGAGGTGACTCGACAGCAAAACAGGAGTACCGCCCCACTTCCGGGTCTGTGGAATATTCATGACAAATCCACCAATCACAGAGCAGATCATATTGAAATGCGTAGTGAGGCAAATGCATTTACTGAATGTGACTCCAAACCACAGATATTTGTGTTCTACATTGATGTTTTCCCTCTACATTGACTATTCTAAATTTGCCTATCAGGGTTAGAGTTATGACAATATAATACAACAGCTGGTAGAAACATTTTGACCTCCTTTAGACTACAGAATGTATAGAATGGTCACCTTAAAATAATAGAATAGAATAGAATAGAATAGAATAGAATAGAATAGAATAGAATAGAATAGAATGCCTTTATTGTCATTATACATATGTACAACGAAATTATAAGAGACAACTCTCTGGTGGTGCGTAGTGCAAAACAGTTTAAAGAAGAAAAGAAGTGTAAATATATATATACAGTATAAAAAACAGGCATGTCACCAACCAAGAAAACAGTAGAGACAAGTATATGTTGCACTTTGACCCTGGCTGAACACTATGACATATGTTAAATACACAGGGTGGGGAAGCAAAATTTACAATATTTTGAGGCAGAGATTGAAAGACAGTGTATGACCAATTAGTTTATTGAAAGTCATGAGAATTTATTTGACACAAGAAAATTTACATAATAGAAAATGTTTTTATTCTATGTGTCCTTCTTTCTCAATAACTGCCTTCACACGCTTCCTGAAACTTGCGCAAGTGTTCCTCAAATATTCAGGTGACAACTTCTCCCATTCTTCTTTAATAGTATCTTCCAGACTTTCTGGTAATAGTTTTGCTCATAGTCATTCTCTTCTTTACATTATAAACAGTCTTTATGGACACTCCAACTATTTTTGAAATCTCCTTTGGTGTGACGAGTGCATTCAGCAAATCACACACTCTTTGATGTTTGCTTTCCTGCTTACTCATATGGGCAAAAGTTTCTGAAAAGGTATGGATAATAGTGTTAGGTATGATTATGACATCAATATATGTTTGGTTTCAAAACAATTGACGTAGTGCCTGCTGAGAAAAAACAACTAAATGTTCATTGTAAATTTTGCTTCCTCACCTTGTATGTCCTTTGTGAGGTATTGTCATTGCAGTGTGTTCAGTACCCGTATTGCTCTTGGATAAAATGTACTGCTAAATCTGGAGGTGTGGGCCTGGATGGACCTGTACCTCCTTCCTGAGGGCAACAGTGAGAACTGGCTGTGTCCAGGATGTGAACCATCGAGGGTGATGCTTCTGGCCCTGCGCAGACACCTGGTGTTATGGATGTCTGACAGAGAGGACAGCTGGACTCCTATGATGTTCTGATAGGAGTTCAGCTAATAATGACCTTTTATACCTATTATACATACTCATATAGTTTGTTTAAAAAAAAAAAAAAAACTTGAAAATTATGACTTAGCCATTATCTTAAGAAGGTGAGGATATGTTACACTTCATATTATGTAATTATCTCTATATATTATATTCACAAATTTAAACATCTATTTTAACTATTTGATTAAGATAAGATAAGATAAGATAAGATAAGATAAGATAAGATAAGATAAGATAAGATAAAGCTTTATTGATTAACTGTGAAGGATTTCCAGTTTCTCAGTAACATACAGAATGACAGTAAAGTAATAAAATATAAAGAATATAAAATAATATTCATTTTAAAATAGTACTACACATATACAGATATGTTCAGACCAGATTCAGATATATACAGACCAGGAAAAAATGCATAGCTTAAGTAATTGCACATGACCCCATAAACAAATAGTGGAACTGTTGTGGAACTGTAGCTCACTGTAGTGATGTGTTGTACTCTCTGATAAGACTTTTATTTTTCTTAGCTTCTCATGGAACTAGATATCATGAGGTGTAGATTTCAGTATTCAGAAGACGTGCTTTGGTCCTCTCAATAAAAAGGTGAAATATGCAGATGAATTTTTTTTGTGTCACAATGCTTCCATTTTCTTCTCACATAGATATTGATTAATGTTCTTATCATTTATGGTCAACATGTGTTGTAGTCATTTGAAACAAATAGTAAAAGTGCTGGTTAGCTGATGTTTTCAAGTGTTATTTCATATTGGTTTATGTATGTTAATACAGAAGATTTATAGATCCTCCAATAGATAGAACCTGAAAAGTGAATGTATTGTGATGTTCAGACAGTGTTCTGAAGTAGATCTGGTTAAATAGTCTTTATGAATAAAATCCAGCCTCTCATTAATTCTCAGAATTTCACATTTTGACCTAAGACTGTATCTTAGAAAGTAGAGCCAACCAGAATTTTTGACTTAAATTTTCTTTATTAGTGAGTCAAACTTAGTTAAGTTCCACTACTTTTATTCTGGAGGAACTTTATTTGCAGACCAGTGTAATATCTGAGCTTTAGGCGGACGTAGGTAGGTGAACTATCTTAACTGAGCTTTGGGGTCATTGACCTCTTTGACTCACCTGTTGTGTGAATTCTGAACAGCTCCCCCGTCCTAAGTCAGCCATGAAGAAAGAGGACAATGTGCTAAAATTCACCCTGTCACACCAGAACAGCTCCAAATGTGAGCTGCTAAAGCCACTTCACTCCTGTGGCTTCGTAAACTTAATCTGATGGGGATGCAGTTTTCGGCAGTATCAGGTGCCGAAAACTGCACCCCCTGCCGCAGGTGATGTAGTTTCCGGCAGTATCTGTTTTTATTGTTATGTATTTTGTGTGTTGTGTATCTAAGATTTAACTTGTGAAAGTTTTATATACCTTACATTGCACATTCTTCTACAATATTATTAATTACATAATTACTACACAGCTATGATGGTGTTGAGAGGTTGAATAATTCACAATTAATTTCATACCCTACAGTCAGGACAAAAAGTTGTGACAGGGTGAATTTGGTGCACATTGTACTCTTCGTGGCTGACTTTGAAAGGGGAGCACTTTTCGGCACAGCACTGGTAACCGTCACGCAGCAGTAAGGAGCTACAGCTTAGCTAGTTTATCTTTCGCGTTAAACTATTGAAACTACTTTTTCTTTTTTATATTAAGACCAAGTAAAAAATTAAACTAAGTATTTAACTAAACTCTCTAAACATTCAAATACCGAGCAATACCGTTACAACTTCCACAAGAAGCAGTTGAACGAATTAGCCAAATGGCGCTAAGTAGTTGTGTAAAAGTAGTACCACTGAGTTTTGCCATGTGTTTACCATTAAGTTGATTGTCGTCGTGATACACAGGGTTTGTATATCCAGAAAGCAGCTAGTGCGAAAAAAACTAAAACTGCAAAAAAGAAGAAGAATAGTGAAACTTAACCTGCAAAGACCCAGTGCTACTTTTGTGGCAGTTCCCAAATTATTTATTTTTTTCTATTTCAACTTTTCTTAAGTGATTTATCAGCATTTATTCTCATATTATGCTCAGTATTTTTGCATTCTTAAGTGAAAATCAGGTATTTTCCTGTATTTAATTTACTGATCATGACTGATGTCCATTAAAGCTCAAATTGACCCTCTGGTATCCCATCCAGCAAGGCCCTTACTAAGCACCAAGTGTGCCTTTTTGGCACACTTGTGGAATAATGTCAAAAAAAAATTTCATACTATTTGTTTTTAATTCTTTCACACTTTTTTCTTTTTCATCAACGTGAGTCGTAAATAAAAATACCAAATACTCAATAATTGTCACATTTTTTAACCCTTTAAATGTCATGTTTGTAATGTAAACAAACCTTTTTTTTATGGAAAAAACACACAAAAATGTATTTTTTTTCAATATACTACATAAAAAGTGGATCACATATTTGATTTTTGCAGCCTGGCATATGTCAATGATTAACAGCAACAATGGTTAATTTGCATTATTATTTTTTGTGCTAGGTCAAATGTTCAAAAATACTAGCATCTGTCACCAAGTGTGCCAAAATGGCACACCAAAAATCAAACTATTAAATATTATATATTGATTTATTTTTGTACTCTAATTTGATTTTATTTTTGTAAATCAAGGTCAGCCCTAATTGTGCGTATCAAATGGAAGAAATAGTGCGTTTTAGGCACACTTGGGAGACAGATGCTAGTCTTGTAATTTTCTTTGGTTTACAAAGTGCAAATTTTAGTTGGTGGCCAGAATTTTAAAGATCATGCAAAAATGAACAACTTTTGAATTCTAACCTTATTTAAATTGTGAAAAATAATATGAAGTTTTTTAACACGAAGTGCAGTGTGCCTAAAAGGCGCACCCGGATACTGGAGGGTTAAAGTTGAGGGTTATTATATCGAAAACAGAGAAAATGGAGGAAAAAGTGATTTCTTCAGTAAATTATATCATTAATTGAACATAAAACCAGTATTTCCACCCACTGTTATTGAACAAATACCATGGGTTTTACTGGTGAATCAGTGTTGTAGAAGATGATGTTGTTTGCATGTTCACTACAGAGCCTCTGAACGTCCAAATGGGTCATATCTGATGACCATGAAAAGATGAAAAACTGCATTTTACACAAATTATTTACATGTATTGACAGGATTAGTGGATCAACAGTTATTTAACTTTTTATATCAGTAAATGATTTTGGTCACCAGTGTATGTTTGGGTCTTTATGGGTTAAATGCACTCATGAACTGACCAAAATGCTTAATTTTAGCTTCTGGCGCTAGTACGTAGAAATATGAAAAACACGTACTATTGCAGCAATTTCCATTAAAGCAAGACATGAAACTCTCCTTCATGTCACTTTACAGGATGAGGAGGATGTGGAGATGGTTGATGGATGGGATGAGTGGCCTCATGGGAAAACGCCTTTGAAGCCTCCAGACCAGCTGGAGCTCACTGAAGCTGTAAGAAATGAAACCCTGTTTAAATCCATACAGCTGCACAGACTGTGTTTTGACATTTGGCTCAGACTCCTGACTCCTGCTTATGTTACCTTATTCTAATCAGACCTCTTCAGCCTGATTGTTTAGTTAGTGTCCTTTTAATTAATATTTATTCAAATGAGACAGGCCTGTTTAACTATGCTGTTCTTTGTTTGATTTCTTATGATATCAGGAGTTAAAGGAGGAAATCATAAGGATCCTCACAGCAAAACATCCTTCAGGCTCCCAAAAATATTGTTCGCTATAATTTCAAGGTAAAGAATTTATAATATCACACTTATTTTACATCACACTTACTTAGTATGGTTTTCATAAGTCTAGGTTTTAGCAGAAAGACTATGAAAACATACACACAGGAAAATAAAATGAGTATTTGTATACTGTTTGGTGTTTTGAAATATTTTTTTTATATTTTTAATGTTGTTTCTTATGGAAATTATTGGTGTTTAGGCTGTTATAGATAAATTATGTGTGCGTTAAATAGAGAGAGAGCTGTTTTACTGGAGGTGAGATTTACTTTTTGTGCAAATTCTGCCATTTGTCTTGTATCCAATTGCCAATGACCTGCCTGAAGTCACTGGCTTTGTTTTTTTTTGTGTTTTTCACTTTATGGCAGGGAAACCTTATATTTTTGTGCACCATTCAGTCAGGAATTAGTTGTTGCTGTTTTTTTACCTTTACCACAAGCTATAAAAACCATGAAATCCTCTTAAGCCATTTGAAGATCTAGTTGATAATTACTCTCACATCTTATTACTGTAACAAAGTAAACTTACTCAATCTTGGTTTTTATGTTTCATAGGAGGTGTCATGGATCAGATTGCTGTTCAGTTTGTCTTGGAGAGCAGCCTCCAGCATCTACACTCTGATGAGGCGCGTAGACTCAGGGCCAAGGAGGGTCTCCTTGAAGGTAATTCCTGAAACGTGCTGCAATAGTATGGTGTATTTACAGCAGAAAAACAAATTTAATAAAAAATAAATAAGTAAATAAATAAATCTTTTTTTTTTGTCTCTCTGTCTTTTTCCTTTCTCTTCTTCTCACTTATTTTCAGTTACTTTATTATCTTTGGTCATACCCCTGACTTTTTGAGAAGCCCACATCACAACATTCACACCATATACACATCTTATACACTTCATCAAACACAAAACATTACACAACCAAGACAGGACATTGATTTATACTACCTGGTCAGTCATACATTTTATTTCTACATTACATGCTATAGCCTATATCCTAATCCCTAACCACCCCCCCACACACACACACACATTATGACTTAATGTAAATATTGTATATAATTTTACATAAGTTTCCTTGTCACTTGGTGTCGCTTAAATAAAGGTTATGGGAGAAAAAAAGTTACATTTAAAGATATATTTTTGTGCCATGTAGTAGTACTGTCTTTTGATTTTTTTTTGTTGTAATACATGCATAGTACCACAGGGTGTCACTTTTGTCATAAATTGAATCAATTACCTGGAGTTTTAAAAGAATGAAACTATATTTGCAAATGTTGCACACTTGCAACAGTATAATTACCCCCAAAAAGTGAGTTTATTTTCAGAATATTAAACTATCTATCAATGTTTTTGTGCAGAGACTGCAGTAGTTGACACTGAAGCAGAACCAGAGGAAGAGAAACCTGAAACCACGATAATAAATATACTTGAGTTGATCGAAAACCAGAACAGTGGTTTGTGCTGGACAGTGTAATGTATTTCATGTTTCACGGTGCATGACAGAGCCTGACAGAGCATTTCTTCAGAAAATCAATTCACAACTCAAATTGCTGTGACTTGACCTAAAAAACTTTGCTGTGTTGGTTTCACACAGGCCACTCCAGTAGAGGATGGAGGGGAAATAGAGGAAGTAGGGGAGGAGGACAGACCAGACAGTGTTTCGTCCAAAGCTAACAAATAGGAGGCGAAACTTACAAATCAGTTCAACTTCAGTGAGAGACTCTCAATAAGCCACTTAGGGTAATAAAGAAACTTCTTCCAGTAGAGGAGCATATTATCATAACGTACTTTTCTTTACATAGAAATCAAAATGTTTATGTTTACAAAGGAGTTGTTGGAGTGTTGGACAGTGAAATGTGTCTGCAAAACATTATTTATAGCTTACTATCACTATATTCAAGAACTGTTGCTATTTTTCTGCTGGAAAGCTGTTGCCAAACCGAACCTCTTCCAATATATTACTGTCTCAGACAGTAATTCAGCTGTGTATACTATGACTTATATTAAAGGCTTGTTTTGGCCAGGCTTGTCTTCACTCAGTAAATAACTCCTCTTCTTTTGTTTCAATGGAAGATCTGTGAGGATGAGAAGCAAGAAAAAACAGACAGCCATACCATCAAACAAGGAGAATGACAAAAGATGATGACAGAGACTCAGGTATCTCAACTGCCTGCCCACAAAGTGGCATTTTTACCGCTAATTATTCTATTAGAATTTGAAATTTAAAGGGATTATATGTAGTATTTCTACTTTCAAATATTAAGATGATTTAAAATTATCATTAGAGTGATGAATATAAAGGGCTATGAACTTATACCAAAGATGCTAAAGTATTGGATTGTAGAGATATGAACTGAATATATTTAATGAGTCACTCAACTTCTAACCAAAGTGTCAGAAAGTGATGAGATGAGATGAGATAAGATGAGATTCTTCCCCCTACTGTTGCGAGTTCAAAACATTAATGCTACATATTACCTCTTTAACCCATAAAGACCCAAACAGTCACCGATGACCAAAACCATCTACTGATCTAAACTGTTTAATACCTGTTGATCCACTAATCCTATCAATACATGTAAATAATTGGTGTAAAAGGCAGTTTTTCATCTTTTCATGGTCATCACATATGACCCATTTGGACGTTCAGAGGCTCCATAGTGAACATGGAAACACCATCATCTTCTACAACATTGATTCACCAGTAAAACCCATGGAGCTGAATCAATGACAGTGGGTTTATGTTCAGTTAATCCTATACTTTGCTGAAAAAGTCACTTTTTCTTCTGTTTTCTCTGTTTTTGATATAATAGCCCTCAACTTTAATCTGAGCTTTTATGAACATCCATATGATCAGTGTATTAAATATAGGAAAATACCTGATGTTCACGCAAAATACAGAGAATAATTTAATAATAAATGGCGATAATTCACTTCAGAAAATTTAAATATAGAGAAAAAATATTTTGGAACTGCCACCAAAGTATTTCTGGGTCTTTATGGGTTAAATTTACCCTAGCTACTATCCCTTAGGTATTTTTTGTTTGGATGCTTTAGTGTTAACAACATCATCAACAAGGAAACTTGAATATTCTTTATGAATATTACACTCTGAGTAAAGATTATCATTCAAATATGAGCATTTTTCAGTCAAATATACAGCTCAACTTACCTGATATTTAATTTATAGAGTGAGTGACGCCATCGCCAAAGTGTTAAGTCATCAAAGGTATTGGATATGAATGTGCAGTCTAAACCAAGTTGATGATGTAACACAAAGTTTGATCCACTGGAAGTAAAATTACATCAATAAAAACAAAAAAAAAAGTTGTATGTGTCACTTAATAGATATTTATTTTGTCTCTTTTCTTTGTTCCATGTCATGCATTTAAGATTGTAAATCCTTTGCAGACATGTCAGATGAGTTCAGTGGACACAACAGGGCTCTCCTCCTGCTGTGGATGTTCTAGTATGGCAAAGCAAGACTGTCTGTTACTGCCCTCTGCTGGTCAGTTTGCTTATCCAAGCTGTCAACATTCCCTTAGATTTATTTACTGTACAGCAAACTGAACAATGTACAGCTTTTAAGATAATTATTAGCCTACCCACCTGTGTGTTTTATGTAGAAATTCTCTTTTATGGACATTCAGTATGAACTTCTGATCTTTTTTTATTTGTTTGATTGTTTCTTCATATAAGGGTGCCTTGTTGAGAAAATTTTGTTAGCATTATGTTGCCAAATTTCTTAAATATTTTATGTCTTTTACCCGATTTTTAAATTTGCACTACATTTATGACAACTGTTGATTTTTAGTGATTTCATATAGTGGTTTATTGAGAATTTCCATAGCTGTATATATCTACATGTACTGAAAGGGTGAATATGCGGCTGCATCTGTCCAATATTTTAAAATAACACTAGTAAACATATCTATTTGTGACTGATGTGATGTGATGGCAGAATGACTAACTGATGCCCTTGTGATGAACAGGAGTAAGAAGAATCAAGACTTGTTTGCTGTAGGAATGGGATCATGTAAGTACACGAGAAGACAGATTTCAGGTCAAAAAGGGAACCGATTTTTGTTGTTTGTGATGGAGAATTCATCCACACATTCTTATACATAGTTTTCTTATTGTTTAAAAATGATATGGTTGTTAATAGTCATTTTCTCAGAAATTTTATGTGCATTCGACCTGTTTTTTGCATTGTCCTATCTTACATCACATTCATCCCTGTCCTGTCCAGACGACTTCAGTAAACAGGGCCAATGCATGCTTGTTTTCTACTGTTTGAACAACCCTGCCTTCCCAGAGGGCATCAGTCTCACCACTTCTCATATCTTGTGCATTGACGTCCATGATCAGCTTTCCCACCTTATGGCAGTGGGTTTCTATGACGGCTGTGTGGCAGTCTACAACTTGAAGAAGGAGGGAAAGATCTGTTTACAAGGGCACAGCAAAGACTGACAAGCACACTGGTCCTGTCTGGCAGGTGACTGCAGGGTGTAAGGCAGGAGTTGGAGGTGTTAAGGTATTAGCAGTAGGTGTTTTTTCATTTATTTTAGCCACCATGTCTCTGTTCTGTGTACTCTCAGCTGAAGAAGTTCCTTACACCAGTTAACTGGGAATGCAAATTAATTAACTTTCATATCAGTCCAATCCCATATGGCTTTGTACTTACAGTATATATTATTTTTTATTTTTTTGCATGTGTGTATTTTTTGCACAGACCTTCAGTTTTATGCAGATTTTTTTTTAAATATCAAAGTAGCAATATTCTGTTGTGTATCATTCAGGCTCAATGGTAAAATGATGACATGGACAACAAACACAATTCCTATTCTGTTTCCTCTGATGGCCAAGTCATGACCTGGAACAGTGTTAAGGTTAGCTACAGAAATGTGTTAATTCAATGTCATTCCATATGTAAGACACAACTGAAAGTTACAGGAGTTGAAATCAGGTGGAAAAAAACAGCAGAATTTATCAGATAAGATAAGATACAACAAAACTGGGATAGCAACTTCTTGAAAGTAAATTACAAAAAAAACAACAAAAAAAACCATATCAAATGGAATGAATGAAAAAAACAAAACAAAACCCAGAAGGTCCAGATATTTTGTTTTCTCTCAGACCTCTTTATTTTTCCTTCCTTCATTTATTTTATGTATTTATTTATTTGACTTCAACTTGCATCACAAATGTTGGTATCAACCAAAGCTATAATAATTCACTGCATAATGGACATATACTGTATCTATAAATTATATGAAACCATGTCACTCAGGTTAAATGAATATAATAAATAAATCAATGAAAAAAGTGGAAGGGAGGTTAAATATTGCATGATTATTTTGCAGATTCACTTTTCGTTTTCTACTTTTGCATACAGTCCTTGTTTATGTACTTATTTTCTTGTGGATGTGCTTTATATCTGATTTGATTTGATCTGGTTTGTTTCCTTGCAGAATGGGCTGGTTTTCACAGATATTATTAGACTGTTACTGAATGATGCTGTCTCTGAGGGGTCACAAGCTGCACAGGAGCTCATGGTGGGTGAGGATTTTACAAATTAATGCAAACCCCCTATTACACATGTCTTATCTTAAGTCTAGCACAGCGGGCCAGTATCTGTGCAGTTTGTTTCTAATTGTAGTGCTGGTGCCTCTCATTCACAGCTTGTGGAACATCATTTGACTTCCATAAACAGATTGACTATCTCTTCCTAGTTGACACTGATGTGGGGAGACTATAGCAGGTATGTATGATGGATTTTAAATGCTGGATTTTATAGGATGACATTAATCCCTTGTACAGTGACATCAGTCATCTTGCTGACATGACATAGTAACTAGCTGGAAAGAACCACAGCATATCTTATGATACATCAAGATTTATTTGTCACAGCGCTAGTGATACAGTATGATTCAAGAAAATGATTTTTAATAATACATTACAACATGCATGTAAACCAGTAAAGCATCACAAACATAAAGAATGCACTGTGAATGTTCAGTTTAATTTAAAGGGGTCATATTTTGCTAAACCCACTTTTATTAGTCTTTGGTACATTTATTTGTGTATTTGAGGACCTTAATAGTTCAAAAAGTTTAAATTTGAACCCTCCAGGTGCTGCAAAGGTATTGTTATATTAATTTTGGCAAAAACTGAGTGGATTTCTACAACCCCTTTCAATTCCTTCTTAATTTGTTACGTCTATAACTAGTTACATCATGGCATTTGCACATACAGGGTGGGGAAGCAAAATTTACAATGAACATTTAGTTGTTTTTTCTCAGCAGGTACTATGTCAGTTGTTTTGAAACCAAACATATATTGATGTCATAATCATACCTAACACTATTATCCATACCTTTTCAGAAACTTTTGCCCATATGAGTAATCAGGAAAGCAAACGTCAAAGAGTGTGTGATTTGCTGAATGCACTCGTCACACCAAAGGAGATTTCAAAAATAGTTGGAGTGTCCATAAAGACTGTTTATAATGGAAAGAAGAGAATGACTATGAGCAAAACTATTATGAGAAAGTCTGGAAGATACTATTAAAGAAGAATGGGAGAAGTTGTCACCTGAATATCTGAGGAACACTTGCGCAAGTTTCAGGAAGCGTGTGAAGGCAGTTATTGAGAAAGAAGGAGGACACATAGAATAAAAACATTTTCTATTATGTAAATTTTCTTGTGTCAAATAAATTCTCATGACTTTCAATAAACTAATTGGTCATACACTGTCTTTCAATCTCTGCCTCAAAATATTGTAAATTTTGCTTCCCCATCCTGTATAAGGTCAAGACTTGCGACAAACATTTCTACTACTGAGAAATGGGACAGAGTAACACAGTCAACAACCTGGAGGAGGCGGGATGTGAAGTGGCTCATTTGCATTTAAAGGGCCAGCGCTCAAAACGACCTTTAGTCGTGTCATTAGTCAGAAACAGGGTTGAAGATGGGCATGTGGAGCTTAATTAATGAAGAATTCAGACCCAAGCATACCATTTACAGTTTATGTAGACGACAGGGAAATGTTTTAAAATGCATAATTCCATTTTAAAAAGCAAAATATGACCCCTTTAATTCAAAAATTGCTCTCAATGGAAATTCCACCTATGAATATGAGCTCTGCAGGCTCTTTTAGGACAATGCCACTTAACTGTGACCTTCAGCTCATTGTTATATGTTCTGTTCTGCCAAATTTACTTCTGTTAATTCACAGTCATTGCTTTTATATTGTGTTTTTTTGCAGCACTAGGCTTCTGTTGTATATTGTGTATAAAAGCTGAGTGTGCACCAAACAGCATACAAATACAGTTAGCAAACAGCTAGTGAATAGTTTGAAGTGTTGATGAATTTGTGAAGAATGAGAAACAGAAAAGGGAGAGCTGATATTGAACTCGCATTAATCAAGCAATCAGGCAAATACAAATGAATGTTCACTGTTTATTTACAGCTGCCTTGAAGTGCCTAAAATCATTGATTACAAATTTAACTGCTTTAAAGGATTATACTATTTCTCATTAAGTCAAGTAGAAATGTATTTATGTTGTTTTGCACACATTTACACTACGATTCACTCATACATCATTCATTTAGGTAACTCAGTAGAGATTTGAAACTTGTTTTAATCAGTATTCCTTCTCAATGGTGATAATCCTAGTATTTCTATTATACACTATACAATATCTTATTGTTAGTAAATCATAAATTACTGATGACTGAGAGGAAAAGACTTAAGTGGGTTTCTGGTTCATGGAACAAAAACAAAAGCTTACATTTGTTTTAATGATTTTTTTTAAGTCATATAAATGTTGGTGGTGATGATTGGGAAAAACCTAAAGTGAGTCCCTTTATACAGTCTATTAACGAGACTGGTATACCTGGGCCTATCCCCTGATATCTGCCCTGAAAAATGGAGGCTCATTTGTTTGTCGTGCAGTAACATAACAGATATCCTGCTGGCTTTGCACCCCAGAGGGTGTACAAGCTAAAAGGTTTCCAATAATAGTGTGTGTGTGTGTGTGTGTGTGTGTGTGTGTGTGTGTGTGTGTGTGTGTGTGTGTGTGTGTGTCTCCTATACGTGTCCCATTGGGAGACCCTCAGGCTTGACATTAAGTATTTAATGAGTCTTCTTAAGCAGAAGCTCTCTCTGGCCACATCAGACAGCTGGTTGTTTTTGGCTGGCCTCCCACCGTCTGTGCTTTTTTTAGCTCATGTTCCTGTTGCTGTTGAACAACAAAACATGATACATTTGTTATGAAGTTAAGGGATAAAATCTGATGGCAATATTTAATCCAGAAGGTCCAGCCCTGAAGAGATTAAAACTGTCACTGACTTCATTATCAAATATTTAAAAACCATTTCTGCTTAGCCTTGGCTTTTGTATTAGTGATTGAGTATTAGTAATGTCCCAAACAGATTTAGTGCAGTTTTATTTTTTTAGTAAAATTTTTCAGGTAGATTTTTAATTTAAATTTAATTTAGTTGTTTAAAAAGTCTTAAAAGTGCAAAGAAGTTTTTATTTTGGGGAATTTACCTTTTTTTAAGTCTTACTATGCTGTATAACAATATGATTTTTGTAGTATCGTGACAGCATATTGTATATGATTTACGAATCCATTGTTGATGAAGCTTTTGCCTACTCCCTTTCAGGCATGACTATTATTACTGTCTATACTATATTTATTTTGTTGTGTTTTTTTGTTGTTGCATGTCTTAAATAAACACAAAATGAAATGTCCCATGTTATGCAAAGCCATTTTATTATTGTACATTACCCAAGGAAAGTGAAAAGTAACCTGATTTTACCTACAAAATTATTTTTAGTTTTACTGGTAGTGGGACAATATCAAGAAAAAAATGTATTGGTAAAGAAAGGGCTGTGTATACTACTTTTGATAAGAACTTTAATATAAACTCACACATAGGCCTGACTCCTGTGAAGACACACAGACATAAACACGTCCAGTACCTGTGATAAAATATGTTCTCTCAGTCACTTCACGGATTAGTGGCACAGAAACCCCAGAGGGTGAATGATTAAAATCTTTCAGCTACCTGCAGGTCCACAATCCACTGTCAGAGCTCAGCAGTGTAACAGCTGTCCCCTTCGGCCATGAGGCTGGGTTGCTCTGGGTTGTCCAGTCAACTTATCACTGCAAACCAACTCTTTTCTCTGTGGTTCATTTGATCAAACACACTTTTAAACCTGAGTATTACTCGTTTTGGGTCTTCAAGAGTAATGTCACTTTGGAAGTTTTCTTTCAACTTGTGTCTGAGAACGTAAGATATTTGTAAGTTTTCCTCTAGTTGGGCTTCTTTCTTGTGTGTCCTTGAATTTTATAGAAAGGTAAAAGTATAATATAAAGTATAAATACAAAATCACTGCATCACTCATATTAAGTCTGTTGTCAGGACACACTTACTCTTTCTGATCTCCTTAAGGTGGATTTCCTCCTCACTTATGCAACTGCCTTCATTTTGTCTCAAAAAATGACAGATTTTAATTAGCATTTTTTGTGTTATGGTATAATTTTTCTTCATGCATAGTCAAGGCAAGGAATTTAAGAAAGTTGGTATGCCTGTGTTATATTTTTGTGTGCATATAAACTACAGCAGGTAAATGTACATACTTGTCATAGCTTGATGAATACAAAAGGCCAGTTCTCAGATTTCTTTTTTTTTCTTTTCTTTTTTTTCTTTTACTTCAGGTGGTAGTAGGTAGCAAATGGGTTGCATTTAAAATGTTAAACATGAAAGATTGTGTTCATGTGTTTAGAATTTTTGTTCATATTAGGCTTTTGTTATCATTCTGTAGTGCTCAAAGACATACCCCACCCAGTTCCTGGAGACTTATGATGCCCACAGCATGGCAGTGGATGCTGTGAAGTAGAACCACTTCCAGCCAGTGGTTTTCATCTCGTGCAGTTCGGGCTGGACCATCAAGATCTGGGACCATACCATCAAGTAAGACACTCCACATTGTATAAAAAGTTTTAGATGAAGTTGTAGTCTTGTAGTCTTATTTTACTTGTACTTGTCACACACAGTATAAAGTTACAACTTTGTAGTTAATAGAGGGTTCCTATGCAAGTATGGAAAGTATGGAATTTGATTTTATAAATTTCCAGGTCTTGAAAAGTATGGAAAATGGAAACTAATGTATGGAAAAATATTCATGTTTCCAAGACTGTTACCACTGTTCTATTTTCTAAAACATAAAATTGTAAATGTCTGAAAAAAAGAACTGGCTCGATCTGATTTTTTAAGGCGCTTCCTAGCACAGCTAAAATGTTAGCATGAGAGCACATACAGTAGGCTACACATCCCAGAAAACATTTAGGCAGGTTGACAAGTTGAATGCCCAGCCTTCTGCTCTCATCCTCCTCCAACCTAGTTTAAGGCCCGCCCAGGTGTCGTCAAGTTTCACTGCTGCTTCGACAGACAGGTGATGTCCACACACTGTTCGAGCTATTCAACATGCCTTGTGTGATCGTTGGCAGAACTCATAATGGGTAGATGTAAATTCTCTGACGATTGGCTCATAAATCCCAAATATAAAGACTGGTTGGCTGGTTGGAATTTTTTTTACCAAGACATCTGGAAATTAGGGTCTGGAAAAAGTATATAATTTTGAAATTTCAAATGTCTATGAACCCTGTTAATAGTCAATAGTCAATATGTTTTTCTTTCTCTGTTCATTTGGTCAGTTACAAGCTTTTTAATTAAGGTGGTCACTTCATAAACATAGTAGATGAGGGTAATGCTGGTTCCAGCTGGATACTACCACTACAAAATGTAAAAAAGGAGAAAAGTAAACCTTCTCTGAGCAACTGTAGAGACATAGTGGTGCTAAAGGGGGGACTAGATATAAACAACTGCTTCTAGTGTAACACAAACACAATGGGTCTTATTTTTCTGTTATTATATACTAATTGGAACATAATTATATAACTATATTTCATTTCTGCAGTTAGATCATGACCTTTAACATATTTTTAGAGCATATAAAAGTAACTAAATAAAGTGGGCGATAATATTCATCTTTAAAATGCTGTGGTTGCTTTTGTAGTTGCAGCTGCAAAGGTTTTACTGCATAGTGCATGTAATATCAAGGATAACAACAAATGCTCTCCCTATGTACATTAAGTGAAGAAGAAAATAACCATCATTCCTGTAATCTTTCCATAATAATACAGTATATTCATCTTTATTACCTACTTATTCTCATTATGGACCCAGTGTAATTTTCCTGGCTTATTTGACTAACACACTGTGCCTCCCACTTCTTGTCAGCACAGGCAGTTTGACTGAATAATGATAGTAATCATCTGCCCATTATGAGAAACAGCGTATTCAAGAATGATCCATAACATCCTACAGTTGCAAGACATATTGTTTCCTGCAGATGGTCTTACTGGATAAAACAACTTTTTAAAACTCTTCACCACACTGATCAGAAGTGTGAAAGAACTGAAAACGCTGTGGCAGAGCCGGTCCCGAGTAGGACTCTAGGGCCGGTTGCTGACTGAGATGGCTACATTAAGTCGGTTAATCACTCAGATGGTTAGCTCAATAAATTTGCACCTCAACCTAGTGATAAACTTGAACATAGTTTATCATTCCGAGCAGCTCTAACCCAAGTACTTTATCGGCAATGGTGTATTTCTCTGGATTTATGGCATCTGTAGTGTCATGCAGTGAGAAACAGTGTCCTGAAAGAGTTCGAACCAGATATATTAGCTTTTGTGACCTCATAACTCACCTATGGTAAGTAGAAAAATTGAAAATGTCTTTCATCTGAGACCCATATTGTACAAAACTAATAGGGAGACTGGGACAAAGAATAGGACCAGTTGTGGTCATGTACACCTACTGTTACATTTACTAACATCAATGCAATTTTTTAATGTTCAACTCTGTAAAAATACTTCACCTTTTGGAATCGGAAAACTACATACTAATTACAGATTTAATTAATGGGAGTAAGCATGCAAAAAATATGCGCAGACACATAATCTACATGTAAACTAAACTTCATCTACACACCTTTAATTATATTTAAAGATCCGTACTTGATGGACACCAGCGATATGAAATATGACATTTCTTCATCTTGGTTCCAGCAGTGTTTCCAAAGTTAATAATGTGAAGGAACAGCGGGCAGGAGGTTTCTGTTTGATCTCAGCATATTTTCTCTACCAACTTCTGTTGAAGCACTACCACCTAGATATTTTGTAACTAATTACCTCGAATGATCGTCTAAAGATGGTCTTACACCAAGAGGAACGTGTATGAATAAATCAGATGAAGATGCAAAATGTCTAAAATAGAATTAATTAAGTTAATAACATTATTAAGATTAAAAGTACAGATTTGGTTATAAACACCATCTTTCACTGATCAGCAGCAGTTTTCACTTCATTTGAGATGATGCTGATTTCCCACAGTGTTTTAATGCATGCCCAGAGTTACAGATTTCCTGTCTGATTTGTGTCAGTTCCCACATGTTGGAAATGTTGCTTGGGTACCTTATTCCTCCACTGTATTTGCTGTTGTCACCACAGATAGAACAGTAAGAGGCATTTTCACTTTTAGGATCTGATTTGCAACCAAGAACCCCTCAGATATGAAACTGAACTATACTACATAAAAACTGTTATGCCTTTTGAAATGTTCAGCAAAATTTCACAACATCTTATATATTTACTTTATTATAATCCCTCCTCTTTGATGTTCTGTGTCAAAAATTACACAATTTTTTCCACAATTGCTTATTAGTTCCAAATATTGGTCATCTGCCTTCTCGATGTTTTCTCACTGATGTTTAATACAAGTGTCAGCCCACCAAAAAAAAACAAAACAAAACGCATTGGTCATTTGTCAGAGCTATAGTTATCATCACCACCACAGACACGCTGTGCCCTTTGATAACAACAAATCTTTGATGACGATTAAAATCACCTGACAGGACACGCGAAAAGTCGAGCAGCAGCACTGTCTCACACCTGCAGCCTGTTTTAGTCAACTCTGTCATAGAGCTGACTTAACCCTGCCTGCAGACATTCACTAAATCACAGATTAATGCAGAATAGCCTAAGGTAATTGAGTTTGTTCAAACATAGTTTCTTGTAACAAAGGAAGCTCAGTGGCCTGCCGGTGGGTATTGATTCCAGCCAGAAGCAATTTCCGTAGATGCTGTGTTGCTTATCTCCACATATTTTGTAAGTATGGCTGCAAGCTGTCCTTTGCACCAGTCTGAGCCATGCTATAATAGTCCAGAGTGTTGTGTCTGACACATTTCCATCTAGTTTGCCAAGTGAAGTAGAGTGACAGTGACAGAGAGGAAATGAGAGCTGAGCAATTTGATAGACACCTTATGTGATAGTGTGTGTATGTGTGTGTTGTCATCTCCAGGGCTAGGCTTCAGTCCTCACAGGATGAAGACATCACTAGTGTTCCAACAGTTACACTGTACATATTATTTACCGCCAAACCTCAGCCGTTTTAGGCAGTGGAAGTGCACATCAGTTCTATAACAAATCCAAAACCATAATCTAACTCCATAATCCAACATAATCTCCTGCATTCATAAAGCAAGGTATAGATAAATACACCCATAATAAAGCAGCACTTGCCATCTTCTATTAAAACTAGACCAAATGAAATGACTTTGCTAGAAAGCATATTAAGTCCCATGTGTATTGTAAATTATTCTGTGAAACTAGATCAAAAGACGTTTTCAGCAGCTATTTAAAAAAAAAAAAAAAAAATCTCATTTACAGCTCATCAGTTGGCATGCCTATTACGAACACAGTGTCATCTCCTTTTTGAGCAACAGGAAGGACAGAATGTTAAATTGCAGTTCAAGGTCGGCGTGGCTTTTTTTCTCAGTGCACTGAACTGAAAATTGAACCTTATTATTCAAGAAAAGTGTTGTCTCCCTTGTCTGGTTTTAAGGAGGTGCTTGGGTAAAAATAGCTGAGACTGTGCTGATACAGAGCCAGTGATTAAATGAAGGTGTACTGCATTTGGGTTAACTATAAATGCTATATTTTGAGATCATTTTTGAGAATTTGAGTCTCCTGTAAAGCTGGCAGCGATACATTATTGAGTCATTGAGAGAACAGTTTTTTCCATATTTAATCCAAGACAAGGCTCCACAGATTTTATTGAAAAAATGACAGCCACTTGTTATTACCAGAATACCCACATTTCCTGCTGCGGTCACAGTGCATGATGTTAATCAGCATAATCTTCCCCAGGATAGCACATTGTTTGCTGAACATTTCTTGTTCTCTTTGACAAGCATCTCAGAGCTTGAGTGACTCAGCATGAGTTGTGCGCGACTTGACACGTATTTACTGTTGATGACAACCTGGCCTGCTGCTGCCACCGCCACACTGTGAAATGTCAGAGGCACAATGGTGTATGTGTTTGTGGGTGAGTGTGTGTGTATGTGTATACAGTATGTATGTGCCTGTGTACATGTGTTCATGAGGGTAATGACTTGCCTGGCAGGCTGACGTGTTAGAATGACACTGAGTTGTGTGGTGCAGACAACTATCGAGTCCCTGCCTCTCCATCTGAACTGACTGTTAAAGAACTAAAGTGTTGGAATAAAATAATGAGACACCCAGGGTCATCCCTCAATGATCACACTAAAATCCTTATTTGTTTCTAAGCTGCTCCTCTAAACCCTGCAAACCTTCATCAGCTCACATTGCATTTGTATGTCTAGTCTGAGATGATCTAGTTTATCCATTTTTTGACAAATTACTTTAGAGCAATAAGCATCAGAACAGTGTGCAATACATTTGTTATGAATTTAACCCATAAAGACCCAGTGCTACTTTTGTGGTAGTTCCCAAATAAATTTCTCTCTAGATTTCACCTTTTTTAAGTGATTTAACACCATTTGTTATAATATCATCCTCTGTATTTTGTGTTTTTTCAGTGAAATCATATATTTTCCTATATTTAACTTACTGATCATGTAGATGTTCATTAAAGCTCTGATTAAAGTTGAGGGTTATTATATCAGAAACAGAGTAAACCAAAGAAAAAGGGATTTTCTCAGCAAATATATCATTAACTGAACATAACACAAGTGTGTCTATTCACTGTCATTAATCAGATTCCATGGGTTTTACTGGTGAATCAACATTGTAGAAGATGACACTTTTTCCATGTTCACTATGGAGCCTCTGAATGTCCAAATGGGTCACATCTAATGACCACGAAAAGATGAAAAACTGTATTTTACACCAACTATTTACATGGATTGATAGGATTAGTGGATCAACAGTTACTAAACATTTTATATCAGTAGATGATTTTGGTCGTCTTTTTGCCTTGATAATCAAGTGTGGGTGTGTGTGGATGTGATTGCAAATATATGTTTGTCAGAAGATATAAAATTATTTTCTCTCCTCGTTTCACAAATGTCACTGTGTCCTCCACTCAGTTATAGCTAATCAGGGTTACCGCGGGGTCTTAAAAAGTCTTAAAAGTCTTGAATTCACTAATCTGCATTTAATACCTTAAAAAAGTCTAATAAAAGGTATAAAATTTGATATGGCAGGTCTTAAGTTATGTCGGCATAAATTTGTTTGCTGGATTTTGTATAAATGTGTCTGGAAAATGTCCAAGATGCAAAAAAAGTAATGCTAGTCTACTCGGTTCTACCTGACAATTTCTATTGAAATTAGGAACCAATTTTATCTAACTTTGCAGCCCAGGCGTTGGAGTAAATAAATATATTTTCTTAAATTTTTGGAGTCATGAATTTTTGCCAGTATGGCTGTGAAATGGGCATTAAATTCTATTCTATGTAGTCTTAAAAAGGTCTTATAAAGGTCTTCAATTTAACTTGTAGAAACTCATAGGAACGCTGCTAATGTTAAATTAGAGTTCTATATATCTATATACTGTATATAGCCAGTCGATAAGGGTGGGACCTTTCTGTGTGGAGTTTGCGTCTATGGGCTTCAATGGGACTGAGTGGAACAGTTTTTTTCATTGCTTCAAAACTGGACGGTAATTGGATAAATGCCACGATGTTGTCCCGCCCCCGGACGCCGGGCGTCTCTGGGGGTGAATGGAGCTGTGGGCGGAGCTCGGCCGGGCTGGACGCCAGAATCCCACGTGCTGATTGGAGGATCAGTCGAAAGGCTGAATCCCGTTTGATTGACAGCTATTTTGAGATCTACTCCTTCACTGAAACAGTTCAGTTTAATACCGTCGCGCATTCTGCTGTGAAATCAAAGAAACCACTACGAAATTACTCGTTCATTTCTTGCACTGTAAATAAAACACACTCATTGGACTTCCTTGTTTCAATTTAACGTAATTTCAGCGTTTTCTTGTTTCAGTTACATAATTTAATCATTTCTTGTTCGAGTTGAATATCGTTTTGTAGATAGTTAAATCAATCATACTGTCAGCTAGGTCGGACTGAAAGGAGCATCTCTTGTTTAAAAAGGCTGAAGTCTTACACCCACAACACAATGGGCCAAGGCAATCTAAGCAGCCTAGCTCTGCTGGCCATTGAGAGGACACTGGTCCAGTCCCTGAAAAAGACGCCTACTTGGTACGATAAGGCCACTGACCATTTTCTTAACCCTTTCATGCACGAATTATGAGAACCTTAGTCAAGATTTTTTTCTTCAGTGTTTAGCCATGAAAAAAACAATGCGATCGAGTTTTGTTTTTTTTCTATGGAGTTACAAAAATATCCATGTATTTAATTTTTGAAGTAAAGAAACGTGTTTAAAATCCAATATCAGAAAATGATATGGAAACAATGAAATAAAAACATTTTTAATGCTGCTAATCTGATGTGTTCTCACATTTTAACATATTCTAATGCTAGTAATTACTCATTTCATGGAGATAATATGCAAAAAAAAACCTCCTTGTCTAATAAATAACAATTGATTTACACTCAAACATGTTACTGCAGATCAGGTTTATCAAGAACAGTAAAGTTACAGTAATGATCTGAATTACAGTGTATGGGATGGTGCATAAGCATCCACTGTGTTGGCTGATATGGAACTAAAACAACAAAACCCGTTAATATACAAGAGAACAGCTGGAGAAGAACTGTCCACTGGAGTGGACAGTGCATGAAAGGGTTAAAAAGGAACGTAGGGCCGAATGTATGTTTAAATAACTTGGCAATTTTTTAATTTTTATTTTTTTATATATAAGCCGACAATGAGCTTCCCCTGTCTGAAAGACAAGCAGCCGTCACTGGTCCAGGGTGTACCCCGCCTTCACCCATAAGTATCTGGGATAGGCTCCAGTGACCCCCGTGACCCTAGTGAGGATAAAGTAGGTTCAGATAATGAATGAATGAATATTTATATAGCAAATAAAAATATCTAGATTAATTGATTGAATCAGATTCTGCTTTGAGTTGCTTTTAAGAAACATTGTTGTATACTTTTAGTACCTTTTAAATTATTGATGGTGTTTTACATGTATGTTATTAGTTTGGTGATTTATGTGTGGTTTTAGAACTGCATTTTATTGTGTTTTATGTTCATTTTTAATGTGGATGTATGGGTGAAATGTCTATTGTCTGTAACTTCTGCTGTTGCTGTCTTGGCCAGGACACTCTGGCAAAAGAGAATTTTAATCTCAATGAGCTTTTTTCTGGTTTAACAAAGGTTAAATAAAAAAAAACAAAAAACGCTGTAGATAATGACTGTAGTGATTGAGGTCATACATTAGTAGAGAACCAATTACTATGATGTTTTGTGTGGCACTGATACACAAGGACCGCATAAAGCCATAGTGTACCGACCACAGCCATCACAAAAACAGCAGACTGTGTTTTCCAATGGGATCATTTATTGCTGCAGATTGTCTAAATGCACTTAGACTGAAAGAAGGATCTCTGGTCTGGTTCTGTCTGGATATAGATGCCTATCCTTTTGTATTGGGGCTGTCAGCACACACACACACACCCCCCCATATGGACAGAAGTGCACACTCATTGAATTACTGGAAACACCATTCCTTACACCAGATGGTCCACTTTGTATCCCTGCAATGGCTTCTGCTCCATCTTTGTACTTCTCACAGCAAAACACACACTGAACATCATAAGGCAGTCTGAAACAACAACTTTGACTCACTTGCAGAGTGACATTTACTTCCCGCAACCTTAATATCATGGTTGACAGGATGACTTTGCTGGATTTTATTTCACCACCTCGGGCGGTGTTGTTGTGGTTGTTACATATTCATGAAATATCATTTAAGTTAAAGGTCACGACTGTAAAAAGAGATTATAGAAAGAAGATAAACACACACATCACTCATGTTTTCCAGGTTCATGTTTTCGATCTCAGCATCAACAAATATCGGGCTATGTGCCAGCAGACAGTGGTCGCCAAGAAGGAAACCAAGCTCAGTCACAGCAAGTTTAATCCTGTCCATCCCATCATCATAGTGGGTGATGATGAAAGCTGTGTCACCAGCCTGAAACTCTCCCTAATCTTCGCAAGACACCCAAGGTAAGAGTCTTATCAGGTTCTGCAGATAGAGATTAGATCTTTCTATTAGATTCCAACCTTTGCTATTTTCCTCTCCTGCTTCGTTGTCTTTATAATGTCAGTGTTTGTTTGTTTGTTTGTTTATTTATTTTGAATAGAACATTAAAATCAAACCAGAAAAATATTTGTATAAAAAAAGTATAAAAATATGTTAGCACATACAATGTAGTTTTGTCAATACTGCAGATTAGTTACCAAATCTGGTGCCTCTGCTACTGCTTTAGATAAATGTATTCACCAATTGTTAATTTTGCATCTGTACAGCCTGTTCTTTCACCTTATCGTATAAACTTCCCCTCACTACATCCATATATGTATTCCACTGCCTTCTGTAACTCACTCAAATCCTTTTTTTAATAAATCAAAAATATGCACCTAAAGCTCAATCCTAACATCTATCAAATCTCATCTTCCTCTGTTCCGTCACTGCTTCCTTATCAGACACTCTCGGTATTCGCTTTACCTTCCCCTGCTGAAATACCTGATTTAATTAAAAAAATCCTGATCATCAACTTGTCAATTAAACCCCCTTCTGATTATTCTTGTTAAGATCGCTCTTTTCTCTTTTGCCCCTCTCATCACACACATAATTCACTCCTCACTCAACACTGGAATTCTCTAAAAACAGCTGCTGTTACTCCCATTCTCCTGACACCTGGTGCAGATCGTAATGACCTCAATAATCTTCATCCTCTTTCCAATCTACCATTCCTCTCTAAGGTCTTTGAAAAAAACGTGGCTTCTCAGCTTCATGCTCATCCGTCATGCAATAATCTTTATGAGCAATTCCAGTCTGGGTTTCATCCTCTCCACTCCACTGAAACGTACTTACTCAAAATCACTAATGATCTCCTCCTGGCATCTGATTCTGGTCCTCTGTCCATTCTTATCCTGCCTGATCTGAGTGCAGCCTTTGACACCATTTCATACACCATCGTCCTGGACAGACTTCATACTGTTCATCACACATCATATCTCTCTGGCTGCACTCATTCAGTTCATTTGGTTAAAGTCCTTCACATTGCGCACTCCCCCACAGGTGTGCCCCAGGGCTCTGTCCTGGACCCCTCTTATTTATCATTTACACACTCCCCTGGTCACATCTTCCAAAAACACTATATTTTTTTATTAGACCTTTATTTAACCAGATAGAATCCCACTGAGATAGAGATCTCTTTTACAAGGGTGACCTGGCCAAGAGGTCAGCAGCACACGCCATGAAAGAAAACAGGTTTTACAGACAGGTAGTAACAGTATATTAAAACAAACAGTAATAATATTGTAATAACAGAAAGTTAGACTTTTTTTTAAAGTGCAGTTGATGAAGTGCAAAAGTTTAGTTGAGGTCATAGCAATTTAAAAACACAGGCATTGTCTGATTGACTCTCGCTGTCTTGTCCGTAAGTTGGAGCGAAAAGCTTGAAATGACATGAGGTGTGGCATTTTCAGCTCCACTTGAAGTGTATTCCAAGCAGAGGGGGCGGCCAAGCTAAAAGCTCCCTCCCCCAATTCAGTTCTAACTTTGGGCACATTAAATAGTATAGATTACATTGCTACATGGATGACACTCAGCACTACATCTCAACTAAACCTACCCCCACCCTTCCTTCTTCACCCCTTTCTGACTGCCTCCTTGAAATAAAAATTACTTCATATGTAATTTGCTACTTATTGGCATTAAATCCACTTAAACCAAATCCCACAATTTCACATTATCCATTGACAGCTCTTCCACCTGTGCCTCCCCTCAGGTAAAGAGTCTGGGTCTCATCTTCAATAGCACAATCTCCTTCATGTCTCACATTAATAACATAAACCAGTTCGCCTATTTCCATCTTCATACCATCAACCACCTGCACCCCGTCCTCACACCTTTTGAAGCTGTCATACTATTTCACTATCTGATCACTTCTCGGCTCAAGTGCCTACCGCAATAATACACGCAAACCATATGGCCATAAGACTGAAAATGGAACTTAAGACGGGGGACAATAAATCTTAAAATGGGGGGCTGGGGGGAGATGAATAAAATGGGTAGAATAATACATAACAGCGGAGAGAGAGACTTCTCCATAAGTACTGCAACGTATGTATTTCTTTCACTCTCTCTCTTTCTCTCTCTCTCTCTCTGATGTCTTCACAACTAACTTATGAGTAACGGAAAATTTAAGCTTGACAAAAAATAGTGATTTGAATTATATCGTGATACATATAGATTTTGTCTGATATGAAATAAATATCCTGATATGATTTTTTTTCCATATCGCCCTGCCCTACTACCCTCAGATCTCTTTACCCATCCGCCTCACCTTCCCCTCTGCTTACCTCACTACCATCACTACAGTATGGAATTCACTGCCCCCTGCCCTCCGCAAAACCCCCCTGATGACCATATAGGTGGTGTGGGTGGCTGATGATCCAGCCATTCTCTGTATTTATTATATTTTATGATCTTTTATGTTTTTTAATTGTATCTCTTTGTATTTAATTTTATTTCTGTATATTTCAGCTTTTATCTGTACCTGTTATCTTTTATCTGTGTGATCTTGTGTGTGAAGAAAGGCACCCATAAATGAAATATATTATCATTATTATTATTAATATAGACTGTTTTATCTGTAAACAATCTGGACGCATGTATGCCCTGGTGCATTATTCATGACTGCCACTTGTTCAGTGTCAATGAAGGGAATCAGATGATTCATTCTTTGCAGTTTTGACCTCAAGCTAATTATGCTAAGTACCAATGGAATGAAGCCCAGACCCCCACCCCTTTCTAGCAAACTCATTATCAGTGCTATTAATTTTCTATATTCCTCCATCCCTTTCTTGTTTAGACCAGTTAAAAATTACCCATGGAAAAGTAGAGTGTTCTTCATTGATGATCAAGCTCATTACAAAGCTTTTAAAGCTTGTTATAAAAGAAATGCTTAAACCTGCAATGAATAATATACAGTAATATTATACATACTGAACGTATGGAATATATTCTCAGGTATTGCTGTAGAGACCATTTTCTATTCAGTGACTATTGTTAAAAAATACTGCAATATAATATCAACAAAAATGCTAAATAATAGTATGTTCAGGCAAACACAGGGTTCTATTTGTAGCTATACAGTGAAACAAAAATATTGCACTTTAGTCCATTCTCTATTGATGAGTCATTGAAGCCTCTGTTGCCACTGATGACAATGGTTAATGAGCTGTGGAGTAATCACAGTGCCTCTACTAAACACAGGAGGAAACCAAATGGCACACTGAGTCACAACACTTTAATCAGTGCCCATTTAGACACTGTAGCTCAGCAGCCTCTCAAGTTTTCTTTCATGTAATTCACATTAGAGCATGTAACCTACAAGGAATTCAAATGACTATTGAAATATACGCTTATAATCCAACATGTTTTTCTGCATGATTGAAGTTATAAAAGGTAATATCTGGACATAAACAGGACCCACGCAGCTGATTACTGCTGCATTGTATATATCAAGTCATAGAGTTTGTATGATTTCAACATCACAACTCACACATGCATGCTCACTAAGTGCCACCTCATTAGCAG
The DNA here is from genome assembly GCF_902148855.1 of Sphaeramia orbicularis. Classification (NCBI taxonomy): domain Eukaryota; kingdom Metazoa; phylum Chordata; class Actinopteri; order Kurtiformes; family Apogonidae; genus Sphaeramia; species Sphaeramia orbicularis. The sequence goes on along the minus strand of NC_043961.1, from coordinate 20,176,079 downwards.
CCACAGACTGTATCTCCAAAGTGTACAATTGGGAAATAATTGCACAATTCAGCACCACCAACAGTGCTCAGAGCATTTTGGAAACAAGCGCAGGAAGTAAACATCAGGCCCAAAACTCATGGCCAATAGTATCATTAATATGTGTCATAAAATTGCCACAGCAGCTCAATAAAACTAGTTAAATGGGCACAGTGGTCTTTTAATATACCCAAAATTTTGGCACTGTGGCCTAGCAATCTGTGCTGAATATCAGTAGCAATACATGTTGTAGTCCTTCAGTTAAAGGCCATGTAACGCTGCTGACAGTGAGGGCTTCCTCTTTGAGGGTTTTCAGATTATTTTTGGTGTCTAAAATGAAGAAGTCAGGAAACATAACACAAAGTATGTGAAACTGACATTTGCTGTGAGTTGTTCCTTGTTAAGGTGTGTTCTAAGTTCTGAGCGCTGTCTGTGCTGAACTGAACATTTACTTTCCCGTTGAATGTTTAAGGGCTACCATTCCAAATGAGGCTGTGTTAAGACTTTATAGGCCCTCGAGTAAGTGTTGCTGTTCTGAAGTGTTTGTCTGTGCCCTCTTTTATTTTATTTTTTGGTGTCGAGAACTGTACTGTAGATATATGAGGTTTGGGAAAAGAACAATTTGTGAGAATAATTTGTGAGAATAATTAACTAGAGGCCTCACAGCAAGAAGGTCCTGGGTTCGATTCCAACACTGGTCGATCGCTGTGGAACCTTTATGTGTGGAGTTTGCATGTTCTCCCCGTATCTGTGTGGGTTCTCTCCAGGTCCTCTGGCTTCCTCCCACCATCCAATGACATGCACTGATAGGTTAATCGGTTAATCTAAATTGCCCATAGGTGTGAATGTGAGGGTGATTGTGTGTCTCTATATTTCAGCCTTGTGATGAACTGGCGACTCATCCAGGGTGTATATATATACATGTTTTTTATTTTTCATTTTTCCATCAGATATGTTATTTTGTATCAGGAGTGACAAATGCAATATAAATGCAGCATTGTGCAATATTTTGTAGTGTTTCCTGCTTCCTACAGGAGTATCACATATATCAAAGCATTTACCTGTATTCTGTTGAGATCCAGATAATGAGTAAACACTAAAACCTAAACAGCTGAGGCTTCCTTTCTGTATGTCTTACTTGTCGACTTTTTACTGATTTTCCTGTATTTGGTAGGGCAAACCATTAAGGCAGAATAGAAATTTGGAAAAGAAAAGAGTACGCCAGTGGAAGTTTTTTTTCAATGTTAAATTCTGGATTATACCCAGTCATTTTTCCTCTAGGCCTATGTGGGGGGAAACTTTATTGAGCCATTCATCATAAGTGAGATATTATGTTGCTTTGAGGTTTGATGTGCATTTGTTAGGGGAACCCAACTGTCTGTCTGGATTAGACCACACACTGAATCTATTCCAAACTTTAAAATAACTTCACTGTGCGTACCACAGTGTTGAGGGCTGAAACAACCACTGAATATTAAACAGTCCTTGCACTATTTTGATATTTAGTGTGGAAGAATTTATCACACTTGCCTAGTTTGTACTAGTAGGATATGACAAAGCTGTATAGACTGAAAAATGAATGGGTTTAAAACATCTTTTTTCAGTAAATAACACCATCAGCCATAGTTTGTTTTTATCCCATTTTCCAGCTGCAGTCAACCATGTGTGCTAGCTGAAGCACACTAATGCTTTTGGAACAATTTAGGCCTATATTTCTCTGTCTACATCCCCACCATCTGTAGTCTAAGAATAACACCTTCTCATGCTATTATACATGACCTACATGTCTCCAAAGACACAATTTATTTGGAATAGCCTTGTTCTTCTTGGCAGTTTGAGACGCATGTCCTGCAGTAGGTAGAATTTGTCCATCTAACACACAAATTCCAGTATGTAGGTATATTACATCCTTATTACAATGTTTATATGTAAGTGAGTCAATGCTTAACTTGTAGAATGATATCATATTAGGCTTCTTTCATCAAAGTCGAAGTCAATCATGAAAAGACAAGAAATAAAGAGAGGCCTGTTAAATATTGACAGAGGTAGAATGTATTCCTGCAGCGCTACAGGACAAATGTTGGTGTACTTTGCTCACACGACATCTTTGGAAGATTGTTTTTAATTTGCCCTTTGCATTGGTGCCCTTCAGGCAGTGGCTCTGTGTCTCCAAAGCGATATGTATGCAATATAACCACTCTGCCATTATTGACCTCACATCCATTTCCATTTCAGTCTGATTGTGTTTATTCCCTTGTTGTTAACTGCATGCCTGTGGGTTTGTGGTCTCTGCCAATGCTCAGAAAGCATAAGGTCAAGTCATTTCTGTTATGTGTTTGTGCATGTATGGGAAGAAGCGTCAGGAGCTGCCTAAGGGTCCAGAGGTGGAAGTAGCACAGATGGAGCAACTGCTCAGTGTGCTGAGGGAACCAGTGCAAACCACTGTTTAAAATGATGGAGTAAAACAATATAGAGTATAATTTTACTGTATTGTATTTTACTTAACATTCAACTACAGTTCAATACTTTCGTCTTGAGTCTTGACATGGACCCTTTTTTATTTATTTATTAATTTTTTTTACCTTTCTTGACTCCACTGGCACACAGTCAGAAATAAAATAAATAAAAACATACAGGATCAATTTATCCCAAGTGAAAACTAGCAAAAGTTTAACTTTATATTTTGTCAATGTACATTTTTTTAAAAAGATAAAGGAAAAGATATTCAAAAACATTCTCATTACATTAAGACTGCCTCGTCATTTCTTTCATTGTCAAGCCCTCAAACTATCTTGTTTTACACAAACCAATAAAAATATCTGTGTGCTTCTATTTGCAAATTAAAAGCAAACAACAATGCAACTGTACATTTTATCAATGTACATTTTCAACAAAAATACCACAAAATGTTTCTAGTCTTCTTGATCTGTTTCAGCAGTACAGTCACAAAAAAAGTCTGTTAAAAATATTTATAGGGTGGACTTAGCTAAACAAATACACGTTTATATGGTCAGCTTGAATTTTCCAAAAATGTACTTTTAGCACCAGGGTCTTCAACTATTCATCAAGTCTATCTTTTTTGAAAATTGGCAAAGCACCATGGTCACACAGCCACAAGACAATGCATGCAGATGGGCTTGTCAGTTTTCGTATGCAAACAGGATCAGGGCATTTGCATATTTTACTTCAGAGAGTTAGGGCCAGTGGTTTCAGGACTGAGAGGAAGGTTTTCTTGAGTGCATCTAGGACTGATCTGATTTGGAGGAGCTTATCATTAAGTCCTGGCTAAGTAATTATCAAAGAAGGGAATGTACCTCAGAATCTGCTCAAATCTGTTCACTGGCATAGAATCTGCTATCAAATCAAGATGAAACCCTTCTTCTGTTGTCCAGTACATTCTTGATCATGACATGACCATATTCATTCCTAGAAATGCCTGCGATTCTTTTGTCAAGGCCAGATTTTCTTTTCTTTTTCTGCCAGGCATAGAGATTTACGTTGCACACAGTTTCATCCCTCAGATCTTCAGGAAATAGCTGTATGAAGAAGTCTAATGGTTCTGTTCCCTTAACATTCACTTTCAGGTTTCAATAAAAAGGCAGCAAAGTTTACCTCAAACTCACTGTCTTTAATTTTTCACAGGTTTTTGCTATTTTTCAGGCCTTAATCTTTGTTGGGTAGTACATGCCCAGGTCTCTCCACATCCTCAACATCCTCAGTTCCATCACCATGCACCACATCCTCGGCTCCATCATCCTCACCTCCATTATCATTAGTTCTAGAATTTGCTATTGCCTCTTTTTTTGGCAACCATTCACCATCACTATCACAAGAATCATCGTGGCTTCAGTCAGATGGTAGTTACTCCAAAATACTGTAATCATGTTTGTCACCCTTGAGGTCCACAAAATATAAAGACACTAACTTTACTTGCATATTGTAACTAATGACGCACCAAAATATATTTGTTACCAAAACTGCTAATTACTTTCAGATAACATAAATCAATTCTTTTACAACCAAAAAAGTTACTGGATATGAACTCGTCTTAAAAATAACAAGGAGAAAGTAATAGTATGAATTATGGTTGAAATATAGCCAATGACAACACTGGTCTACAAAGTGGTCTACTAAATGCTACGTATTTTAATAAATTTAACTGGAAAACAAATGACAAAAGTGCTGGTTTGCTGATGTTTTCAAGGTATATAATAAAGTGTTATTACACACTAGCGAGTTGACCTGTGGGGATCCATGGGTTCTAGATGTGGTAATTTTTATGCTGTTGTGTATTTGTGCATGCTGTACCACATTTGTCCAGCAGTCACCGCTAAAGCATTCTGGCCATAGCAATGTGATTGTAAGGCTGTTGTATTCCAAATTACTAATATCTCCTAAAATATTGGTCTTATTAACTTGCCGTTTTCGCTACTGTCTTCCTTGACCAAAAATACATAAGTATGCCAAACTGCAGTAGTCAGCTCTTTACGGATTTTATGTGAATCCCTGGACACACACATGCATGCAGCAGCCTTTTGGCTTTTATATTGGTTTATGTATATTTATACAATAGAGTTATAAATGTTCCACTAGGTATAGCCTGTAAAGTGAATGTATTGTAAAGTGTAGCGAGTGTTTTGAAGTAGATCTGGTAACTTTGAGACAAATAGTCCTTTTGAGTGAAACCATTCTCTCATTAGTTCTCGAATTTCCCATTTTGACGCAACACTGTATCTTGGAAACCACAGCCAACCAGCATTTTTAAGTGGATTTTTCTTTATTAGTGACTCACACGTGGTAAAATTTCACTGCTTTTGTTCTGAAACCATTTTACTTGTAGACCAGTGTAACAAATGATAAATCATTCGTAATTTCCTCCCAAAAAAAATTCAATACCACTTGGACATTTTTATATCTGTACTTCTTATTAGTTGTTACTTGATGTCAAAACATTTTTTTGCCTGCAAGGGTGTCCTGCTTTTGAAAGATCAGGGTATTATTCCCTAGCAACCATGTTGGAATGGTGAAAATGACATTGAAGTTACAATGACTGGCCAATGGGCGCAGTGGCTGGGGTGCATTTTATTCAAGATAATGGCTTTTGAATCCCTGTCCACTGTAGTAATCAATCAACTGTGGTTTGTCTAACCAGCACAGCAACACAGTATAAGTTGTTGTTTTACTTCAGAAAAATTTTATGTTTTTGCTCATTCAAAGCAACAATGACACCACTGACATAACAAGAAAACTGTTTGTATATGTTTATTAAAATGTTTTTTGTGATACATTGGTAATCATCCATAAATTATTCATATCCAGTTAATGCATTTGTTTATACTAGAGCAGTTGGTATGTATAAGACAGGCAACATTTATAACTCAATAACTTGACTGACCTCCTGTGCAGGGATTTATTAATCCCATTACCCCTGTAGAGTACAAGTTGGTTAAACTAAAAATGTAAGGGGAGAAGAGTTACTGCAAGTGAAAGACGAGATAAATTAGCGTAATAGATTGAGCATTTATGGACCATATCCAGACAACTTATCTTGGCTGGCACACGCAGTCCTGGGCAAACATCCAGGGATGTGCTAGCAGCCTTTTAATATCCCATCTATGGGGAGAGCTTTACTTTGAGTCATGGTGGTGTCTGTTTTTATTTCACCCTTTTCTCTGTCTTAATGATCTTATCCTTTAGTAAAGTACCAACCAGTGCTCTGTTACCCATCTGGAATAACAGTGCGCCACAGTGTCAGGGTTCCCCCGACCTTCACGTGTTTCCGCATGCAGCATTACTTCCCTTAAGTGTGCTTCTTTCTAGGATGTTTGGGTAGAGACTGTTCAATCACATCACTTTTACAGTCATTAAATACCCATTGCTACTTTAATTGGAAGTGTATCGCATGGTCAGCCAACAGAGCTGGGAGTTCTACTGCTTGATAATGTGTGTTTTAGACTGAAGTTGTACTGTATATATAACTTTGGTAGTGTATGGAAGAGTGGTCTAAAGTCATGTGTGTTGTAATATGATCACATCTCATGACAGAGTTCATATTTTCAGTGCATCTGTAGTAGATTCAGTGGAAAAAAAATATGTTTTCAGAATCTTGGATGCCGTAGTTTTTATACTTTTTGTTGATGATATTGTGCATCCAAGCCTTGAACCAACAGGAACAAATTCTCTTTAGAGACATTATGCCTACCATATTCACGCCTCTAAGCCTTTTTTGTAAGTAATCTGATGGTTTTAGTGTTATGTTCTTCTCTGGTAAACCCATAATGATGGTATTTGGTGGGGTGTGTCCCTTCAGTGGAACACTTGAGATTCAAATATGATTCTGAGACTCTGTTCTGTTTTACAGTAAGACTTCAGTTTCACAAACACATCATTAGAATATCAACAGCAAGCCTTGTTGATTCTAAAGCTGCACCACAAGCAATCATTTTGCATGTTACAAGTGTCATGGGTTCAAACCCGGGCATTAGATTGGACAAATAATCCTTTTCTGTGTGCGAGAATCCTTTGGTTCAGTCCAGAGTGAGTGGGCCACACGGACAGATACAAGCAGATGTCAGTGTGAGAGTCATGTTGAAGAGGACGCAGATCTCAACTAAGCCTTTCTAGTTCTTATGTAACACCCTCAGCACGGCACTATGCCTCACAGATCACTGGTATTTATGAGTGACAATGACACACCCACTCCACACAGGCTCAAGTCCCTGTTCTCAGCAATAGACTAGCTTTTTTTTTTTTTTTTTTTGTTCAGGAGAATGAAATGTGAGGATATATTTAGAGACCTCCAACAATAGGTCAGCCACTCTTTGTGTACTGAACATTGCATTCTGTATGTTTCTATATCTATCTCTATTGCCTAGATTCTTTCCCTCTGGCTTTGCGTGAGTATGTTAAATGTAAAGTCACGTCATTCCTACATGCACTTCATCCAAATCCAGCGATGGGTTGGCAATGCTGTCTTTGTGAAGCACAGTCATCTCCTGACGGCCCTGCCATCAGATCAGCAGCTGACTCCTGTGAAAGCTTTAAAGCACAAAGCTTAAAAAAAAAAAAAAAAATCGGTGATCCTGTGGCGCAGTGCCCCTAGAACATTGTTTTTGCTACATTTGACTCTTTCCTCTGGAGTCAGGAGGTCAACAGGTACTTATGTTCGTTCAGTTGCCGGGTTTCTCCTTCAACGGGAGCCAGCACAGGCAGCCTCTCTGGGCTGGAAGGGACCCTGCAGGCTCGGTAGATGATAAAACAGAGGAGAAACAGGAGAATGGCTACAAATGTGTTGCAGGCTATGGCCACTAATGCAGCTGTGGACAGTCCTGTCGCGGTCTCTTCAGATTCCATTATGAGGACTGGACAGTGTCAATTAAATTAAAGGTTAAACTTCAGGAGGCTCCATGATTTCATTTGTCCGTCAATAACAGGGGTTCACTGTATTTCCATTGTGTTGTCAGACATGTTGAGCATTGTGAGTCTAAAAATCAGTATGCATTATAGTTTTCCTTGGTGCTCTGCACATTGTGTTTTGCTGGATATTTAAATTAGACAACAGCAGGGAAGTCTGTCTTTACCTCTCGCTGCACAGTTGAATGATTACTTTCCAAGGGTCTGTTTTTCTTTATAGCTTCCATAGACAATGCACCACCACAGCACCATACAGATGAGTCCGTCTGGCAGTGTTGCTTTCAGTGTGGTCTGCAGTCATGACACTGTTTGTGATTCAGTAAATGTCTGACAGAATCTGTAAGAAAAAGAACAAACCCAACAATTATAATAGTTTAAGATGTCTCTGGGTCTTTAGTCATCATTGAAATATTCATAACTAACATTATCTCGATCTCAATGGGACTCTATCTGGTTAGATAAAGGTTTAATAAACAAATAAATTAAACATTAGTCATTAGGTGCTTTTTCAAATATAGATAGGTGCCTGAATTTTCCAAAACCAACCATGTGATAGAACATAAAGTATCAAGTGCATATGTTTTATATCATACATTTTTAAGTGCATGAGTCCTGTTTGCACACATTACCACAGTTTTCGTCTACACCTGTTTTCAGCTCATTTTGCTTCTATGTAAAATATAGCAAGCCCATCAAGTAGATATTTTTAAGATAGCAGCAGTTTGTGTAAAATATTCCACCTTTACACACATATATGCTTTACAAAACTTTTACTCTGCTGTAACAACAGCAGAGTAAAAGCAGAATATAGATCAGGTGAGGCTAGCCATATTGCAGAGAGAACCAATAGTCAGCAGGTTTTTTTCCAACTGATGAACACAGCAGGTGAGTTTATTAATGACTTTTCCTATAGTTGAAGCAGTAACCTGCAGACTGCTGGCTCTAAGTGCCACTTACATAGCCAGCCACCCCTGGCATAAGTGATGATGCTGATTCTTCTCAGCATCTGCTTGTTGGCCGTATAAAAACCCTCTCTTCTAGATGATTGACTATACCACTGTGTAAAGGCAGCAAATATGTGTTCCATCTGCTGTCCTTTTTAAAGTGCAGTTATGCACACAAAACCACAATTCAGTCTCACACAAGCAACTGCAACAAGATATGCACATCATTTTTACTTAGGCCACTGCACATGTTTTAATGTACACTTTGTGTGCATTGAATGCGTACAAAGAATTTTCCTTACAAGATGTTAAACAATTCTTAACAGGCCCATTTATAATGTATGATAATGGATTCTCCTTAATCCCATTTCATTGCACTGTAAGCAAAAGCACAGTGAAAGAGAGGCTGCACCTTGTATAATGCACTTTGATTCAGTGAAATAGGCCAAAGTTCTTTGTATAATCATACAGGTTTTCTTTTACCTGCACCATCCTGGTCGTCTTTTCTTGATCTGCTCATGTTTTTCATTATCTTTCAAATTAAAATCTGCAGTACACACCATTTGTATGCAAATGTGAATAAACAACATCAGGAACCAGACATTCTATGCCATTACTTTCCCTTTTGGTGAATTATCCAGAAATGAGCATCCATAAATTTACATAAAAATATCATTCGTGTGAAGCGACAACAATGAACTAGCAGAGCATCGATGAATGAGTGAATAGTTTAGTGAGTGTTTATCAGCTCTGTGTTTTGAATTCTTAAAAACGTCTGCTTTTAAGTTATAAAAACTCTTAGAAAAGATATTTGTGGTTAGATGAAGGACAAATAGTGACAATAATAGTGTGTGATGGTTAGTTTAGACTGGGTTTTTCTTGACATAAACAAGGTTTCTTAAAAACAATCTGTTTACGTCACTTGGAGATCGGAAAATAATCCACCACAGCAGGGAGTGTGAGCCTCTGATTGTGACAAACATTTTGAGTTTGCTATGAGCCATAGTGGTAAAGTGGTAATTGTGCCCCTGGTTCTCAATTCAGAAGTTTCGCTCTGTGTTGTCAAATAGGTGAATGTAGTCACTTCCCATGAGAAAACCTCCCTTCTTCAACAAACAATGTGAAACACTGATATATAAATCCCCCTCTCTCTCTAGTCTTTAATCCTCTGCTTCTTTTTATGTCTGGTTCACATGCCGCTACACACACACACACACACACACACATAGGTTTACTGGGTAACATCGGGGAATCCCACTTGAATATTTGAATATACTCTCGATCATCCAGGAGCAGGTGAGGGCATCATAACCTTTAGACTGCTAATCAATCAGTCTTAACTGTTAATAATAAGATCCCCCAGCTTCGGGGGATTCGTTTTCTGGCCCCTCATGTTGTAATAGGAAACCTGTCTGCCCACAGAGTGTGACAGGTGGATTTGACAAAGAGTGTTTCATCTGGCTGTGGTGCAGCCCTCAACCCTCAGGTGAAATCAAGTCTCTGTTCTTGCAATCGTAGCGGATTAACAAGGATTGTTATTCATGAAAAATAGTTCAGAACTTCCCCAGAGAGTCAGAGGATGCAGCTCTTGCAACTACCCATCTCCCCTGTGTATCCTGTTTCATTTATTTTATAATTAAGTCGCAGTTAATGTGTGCGGTTTAGTGGAAAAGCACCATTTTCTGCATCTTGGCTTAAAACTATCAAGATTCTACGACTTCTACTAAAAACCATTCTGAGCACTAAGTCATAAATGTAAACCAGTTGCTCACTTACCCCACAGTCTCAGCCCAGAGTTTGCTTCCTGAATGAATATCCCACAGAACAGTTCACTTGTCTTTCATTGTTGCAGTTGTGTTAAAATGTTTAATTCTTCCCTCCTCAGCTGTCTACCACGATCCTCTCCTTTCGCTCATCTCTGCCTTTTGCTTTGCCTGTCCATCTGCTCCACTGCACTACACACACATCTGAACACAAGGCAGGACTGCACACTGCCTCTGAGAGAGAGGGAGAGAGAGAGAGAGAGAGAGAGAGAGAGGAGGGGCTGTGCAAGTGGATGTCAGCAGTGATATCAAGCGTAGGGGAGAGGGAACTGTTTGGATGTAATTACACAGGGCTCCTGCTGCAGACAGGAGGGTGTGGGGGGGTGTTGTTACGGAGAACAAGCAAAGCCGCCTGTCAGACAAAACGACTTCCGCCTCGCATCGCAGTGCAGAGTATGGCCAAACAAATTATTTCAGCTGTTCAGCACAGGGCTGGGAACAAAGGCAGGCACACTGAGCTATCATGAGAGGAACCTAAATTAAGGCTCAATCTAGGGAATTGTATTTTCACTTCTTGCAAATGGTATACCTATTACTGTAAAAGGCAAGTTATTATTATTTCTAAAACTGGTTTTCCCTGTCCAGGCATGATCACATTTGCCTGTGTCCTCTTTAGAAGTCTATGGCAGCTGGTCTCAGATAACAGCTTTATCATGATTTAGTTACTGAAACAGGACTTAATGCAAGCTCTGGAGTCAGGACGTAGGCCATCACTTTTCTTATTGATGTTTTACTGAGATTTACTGAAGCAGAGCAGTGCTGCCAGAGCTCTACTGTAATTTCACCCTTTGTACAACTTATAATTAATCCTGTCAAATTTATGATAATTTGAACGGTTTGTGACATTTGGTATAATAATTATAATCAATTTGTGTTCTCTGGTTTTAATTAATTTCCCAACACGTTCAGGATCATCTTTAAATGCATCTCTGCTCTCGTAAGCACAGCTGTTCTCATCTTAAATCCTCCAGTAATCAGAATTTTGAGTTATTTTTTTTTATTGACTTCTGTAACTTCTGAAGCAGTACTCTATTTATCCAGTGCAAATCTCTTGGTTATGACTTGCATATGATAGTTTTTCCTCAAACTTTGATTATTTTAAGTCCCTGATTGAACGCATTTAATATTTTTAATGTGACAGTGCTTCTGCAGAGTCATCTCTGTGGCAGTCATCTCTGTTTACTGTTATTAAACCCTTCATATGAGCTGTTTAAGACAGGCTTTTTTGGAGGAGGTGTGTTGAAACTGCTTACAAAGCACCACGTGATCAAAATAACTGATGACATCCTCCCCGAGCAGTTCTTGTTCTGTTGGTATTTTACTAGATAAAGGTCGATATCCGATAAAAACAACAGACAACTAGAGTGCAGTACTGTATATTCTTTTCTGCAGGTCTTTAGTCAGCATATAAATGTCAGTTTAAAACTTTCTCAAAAGAAATGAGTCTGCATCCCTGTCATCTTCAGTTAGTGATAAACCATATGTGAGAAATCTAATTCTGTTTCAAACCAAAGCACAATGCTGTTAGAGAAAAGAAAATAGAATTAGTGATGCTATCGTCTGTGCAAGACTGTTATTACTTTATCACACATATACAGACTGTTTATCATTGTATGTGGAACTATTTACTGATAAAGAAAAACACTGCTTTTGTCATTCATAAATTATATTTCTATGAAACATACCCACATATTAGAACTTGAGTCAAATGAAATATGTTTTACTGTCATGTTACTTAAGTTGCGGTTGTAATATAAATGCGTATAAGGCTCAGATTAGTTTCAATATAGATGTAATTTATTTGCTTTTTCTTCTGTACTGCACTGTGGGTGTCGTATTATAGGTTGGTTTTATTATGTGGTGTCTATTGTCTATTGTTAGTCATCAGTTGTTTTGTTCTAACTTCTGTTTTCCTCATGACGACAATGCAAACCAATATACAGTCTCCTTTTTGTGTGCAGATTGAGGCTGATAGGACAATGTACTCAGGACACCGGGCCAAAAATGTCATTACCGAAAGTACAGTTTCAGATGGAAAATGACTGGCGCACATAAACAATCAAATTCATGCAGCTTCCTTCTTTCACTGTACATGCAGATTAAAACCCACTTGTTCTGACAGGCTACTGTTTATCTTCCATTTCAGAGTCATTCAGTCTAATTCCAAATAAACATATATGCATACACTGTGCCTCTCTCTCACAGACACACACACACAATTATAGACAGTCGGAAAATGCCAGGATTTAATATCTGCGTCAGTTATCACTCTGAAAGGATCACGAAGAACAGATTGTTACCCGGCTGTGTGTAGGCAGGAAGCACAGCCACTGTCTCCTCCAAAACATTCAATGGAAAAGGATGTATTTTTATATTGAATTCCTCCCAGAGATTAAAAAAAAAAAAGGCGTGGAAAAAAAAGAGACTAGCTATGCACACCTGTAACCAGGAAAATGAGATGTCTAACACTTTGATCAGTCATCTGGTTGTCAGAATTTCTATGAAAGTCTGTGCACCTGTGGAATGAGTATTAAAATGACCAAAAATAGAACTAAAATATGTGAGATGGGAACCTTTCTTTTACTTTATTTCGATACCAGTTTTATGTAGCAGGTGAAAATGTAGTTTGATGTGTCTGTAAAAAATAACATCAGCAGAGGTCTAACAGTTTCTGGAGTATTCCACTGTAAGATCAGACCATTTACTAGATTAAAGTCTTAATTTCACATTATTTCATGCTGATTTAGGACTTCGGTTGAGTTGAGATGTGATGTTAGCTATAATTCAGAATCAAACCAAATTGACATTAACTTGTTCAGACTAGAAATCATTAGCTACTAATAGTTTCCATGTGGTTTTCATCCAAAGTAATGTTTGTTTTTAGGTTGAAAATTATATTTTTGCTGCATCATAGCTGTATTTACTCTGGAACAGTGCATTTCATAAGGATTCTGACGCTTTTACATAAATCTCATAGGTCTTACCTTTCTTTTGGATCTGAATTTATTGAGAAATATGCTGTTGTTTATGAAATATATTTCATTCACTTTGTAATTTGTCATTATCCGCTCTTAGGCTGAGAAATGGGCTTAAGGATGAATGGGTTAAGATTCCTAAAAGGTCAGTCCTAACATAAAAATATGACAGAGAGATGCACAATATATTTCCTCTCAGCTGCAGCTTCTTTTGGATTATTGTTTGGACAGATCTTTTCTTTAACATCCTTAATATTTATTTTAAAGCAAAAGGCAATAACTGAAGTCTTGAATCAGCTTTCACCACAGAACAGGACAGCCCAGACAGTTAATAAGTTCATTATTTTCTTGGGTTTTTTTCTCAGCAGAACTGTGGGGCATTCAATTAAAAAAAAAGCTGATGCAGCTCATGTCGTCCCACAGGCCTTGGTGAGCTGTTGGCAGCGGGGACAGGCCAGCAGAGCATGAGCAGACCAGCTCATATACTGACTCAAATTACCACATATTATGGGATAGTTACCTCTCTATCACTGTTGGCTTCATGGTGATTTGCTGTAACGTTCCACAGTCACTTGCAGGTGAAGTTTGCCCATTTGTTTCATACTTAAATGGTTCGACATTTATTGTGATAATTGAGAACAAGTGATGGTAACACTTTTATCATGAAAAGACCTTCAAGCTGTAGGTGTGATGTGTCGCAGTAGATCTGTGCAAATAGTGTACTATATATGTACATACAGAAATAAGAATCTTACAAATAATAATAGATAACGTATCTCTTATTATTTGTGAGATTCTTATTCATGCAGTGCGCGTACATTATCATTTCATCTAAAAAGATATTGAATATTAGAAGAGGTAGACCCTGAGTAGTAGTATTGAGACATTATTACAGGTACATTGTGGGATATTTAGTGACATCTAGTGGTGGAGCTGCAGATAGCAATCATCCGAGTATCCCCCTCTCCCTTGGCTATGGTGGCTGTAAAAAAAACAAATAAAAAAAAAAGACAGTTTTCTTTTTAGAGCCCTGTTTATTTTGTTTTACTTGGCTTGTCACAGTCTGTCACTTCTCATAACTTGTTGTTTAGAGTGGGCTTCTTGTCCCCACTCTACCTGGCAACATGGAGACTAAAGTTGGGAGAAAACAGCAGAGTCCTGTGTTGGATTTCTTTTAGTATGACAGCGAGCAAAATAAAAAGATAGGAAAAAACTAAACTAAAACTTAACATTTAGAAAAAAAACCCCTAAAACTAATAAAAAACTAGCAAACCTGATCTAAAAACTAATCAAAACTAACTAAATTAGAGAAAAAAAGTCAAAACTAAATAAAACTAAACTATAATGAAATCCAAAACTATTATAACCTTGATCCAGACACCTGTCCACATCCACATAATCCCTTTGAACATCATTCCTTACATTAGTACCATTACTTCATGGTACCTAACAAAGCAGGTACACTCACTGTCCATGCAGAGGTGGACCTGACAGACCCTGTAGGCCACATTGGACCTGAGATTGTTGACCCACTGTCCTCACTGGAACTGTAGCTGTCACTGTCTTGTAATGTGTGCGGAAATTACCGAAAAAATAGTCACTTGCCCGATAAAGCGTGAAAATTGTTAACATTATAATCCATTCCCTAAATTTTACACAGTGGGCCTTTCATATAACTTTCATGTCATTTCTGTGTCTAATAATATGATTTTCACAGAGTGACTCAGTCATACCATTCCTCTTCAGAACCTCCCATGTGAACTTTTATTAGTGTCTGTAATAATCAGTAATGGGCATCACTTCAAGAAGACAAAGGCAGAGGTCGACATCAGTGTGTGGACGTAGGTGTCAGAACACTGTAATAACACATTAATGAACAGCATCTAAAGAGCAGACAGATAGAGTATGTACTGAGCCGCTGCACCAACACAACAGGTACTTCAGCGCTGAAGGTTACTGTAGATTGTACGTAATCATTAATGTCACGCTACAGTTTTAGAATGGTATAAGATTCTTTCACAGCCGGGATACAAGTGCAAATCCGTGGGGACTTTTAAAACCCCCGTGTGTCCACCTGAGTGCACGTTTCTGTTTCTGTTCCTGCTCTGCCTCATTCCCACAGTTATCCCCTTTCATTTATTAAACCGCTGCTCTCTGAGAGGAATGTGTCACGAGATATGTATGCATGGAGGCTCTATCTGTTGCTAATGGAGGCAGCTGGTTTGAGTGGCCTATTTATGAGTCATGGAGTGCACTCTAAAGCTATTGGATGCACCGCAAGCCCACAACACAACACAACAGCACGGCTTCAGGTGAGCTGTTGTGTTGTCCTGGTCGCCAATGCAAGCAGGGAAACAACATGAACGATGGAAACGAAAGTCTCACACAGGAATAGAAGTCAGTCTCTTATTGAAATAAGCTAAATGTTCAGTGCAAGTAGAGTTTTGATGTTGCAGAAATTGGTTTCCCTCCACAAAATCAAGCGATACCTGGATAATCTTACTAAGTGCTTTCAAGTCTCCTAATCCTTTCGCTCCTTTCATTATTCATCTTGTTCTCGAGGTTTGCGCTGGTGTGACATCAAAGAGGTGCCACTACAAACACTGTATTTCTCTTTCAAGTAAAGATGAGAATAGTACAAGACTACTGCCAGAAGTTATTTGTCCAAGTGCGTTGTGATGGCTATTGAGATTTGGCAGCAGGCCTGATATATCAAAAGCACTCATTTCACCTATGTACAGAAGCCTAAACACTGTAAATGAAGTTAAATGCATGTCAAAAACCATTATTTTTATTTTGTGTATAAGGCGAAGTCAACGGAAGGTTAACATCTGGTCAAAAAAAATTAAATTACAATAATCTACACCAAACTTATATTTTTGGGTAGGTAATTACTTATATTTTCAGGAAAATGTATTTTGAAAAGAGAAAAAATTTATGAAAAAAAAAAAATTGAGGAGTTTTATGAGTGTGAATGTTTGGAAAGTGACAAAGTTTTCTGCCGTCATTCTGGGTTCATTTTATAAACTCTCATAAATAAACTGAATTTATTCAAAATACACTGATATTTGACATTATATTATTTATGTTATATCCTAAACACAGTGTTAAAAATTAATAAATGCATATATCTATGCAAAATACATTTGAATATAATGTTAATATTATTTGCATGTTGTAAATATTGTAAAAAAAAAAAAAAAAAATGTATATGATATTGATAATTGAAATAAAAAATGTTAAATTTGATATTTACTTTTGTTGTCCATCCGTGATGTTTTTGGCGTTGTCCATTTGTGACGCTGCCATTTTTCATAACTCTTGCTATTTAGGTATGATCAAATATTTTTTTTCTTCTAATCAATTATTAAGTTGTAAAATAGAGGGTTTAAAGTATACACTGAATACATTTTAGGATGAAAATGTCATAGGAACTTCACTTTTGAGAATTTTGTAATTCTTGCAAAAAATTGACGTTAATTTTTTGTCCATCGGTGACGCAGTAGTTTTTAATATTTTTCATTTACAAATATTTGAAACTAAATTTTGCCCTTTGAATATGTTTAAGATGGCATTTAGACCTTTCCAATTATGTGTAATATTTGTCTTAAACTTGTCTGGTTCAAAAGTTATGACTCAAAATGTAGTGGGCTGTCCATCCGTGACACCCTTGACTTCGCCCTATAGCATATATGTGTCTTTTTTACAGTTAGAGGTGGTTTACAAAGCACAGAGCCGATATGGGTGAAATTATATGCAGGATCATGACCTTCATACGTGAGCCGTTCTTTGTCTGCTTCCACCTTTTATACCACTTTTTATATGTTTTTGTTACCTAGCAGTGGGGTCAGTGCGACGGCAGCTGACGTGCTGGGAAACCCTTAGACATGAAGGAGAAATCTGCTATATTTAGTCAGGGATATAGAATGACATGTCCGACTGCAGGCGCTTTTTCCAAAGTGATAGATCGTAGTTCAGGGTTATGTGAGGTTTCATGCGAAAAAGAAATATTTCAAGACGGTTTATGTCAGTTTTTATTCTACAGATCCTTAAGACAATTATACAAATATAATATAGAGTACAGGAATTATGTTTTTTAAGTTCTAAGTGGATGTTTTTGTTTCTGTAAGGGTTTATTTTTCACAAAGGCTTATGAAATGTCAAAGAAATATGATACGATCTTTTGTGTTTACAAATCAGCAAGGTTAATGTGGTTCCAGTTAGTAAGTAAAAAAATAAAATAAAAAAATCCATCATTTTTCCCCTTCTTGCCTGTTTTTTGGTTTGTTGTGTCAGAAAAAAAAAAAAAAAACTAGTGGTGTAGGCACAACTAACCTCGCCCCTTGCACATATTTCGCCTATTATAAGTAAATAGGAAGATATTAAAAATTAATAAAAAATTTTAACTTTGACCTACTTTTCCCAAAATGTCATGAGATCCATCCATGGTCACTGGCAATCTATAAAGTCAATTTGGTATGAATTCACCCAACAGTTTTGCCGCTACAGACATTTGGAATTTCGTCCATTTTAAGTAAATGGGGGGGGGGGTTTAATAAAAAATTTTAACTTTGACCTACTTTTCCCAAAATGTAATGAGATCTATTCTGGGTCACCGGCAATCTATAAACCCAATTTGGTATTAATTCAACCAGTCGTTTTCCTGCTAGAGTGTTAACAAACAAACTCCAAACATCCTGTATTTCCACATGAAAATCATTATGCATTCACAGAAATACTAAAAGAGCATGATAATGAAATAAAGTCAACTCTGAAATATGCAAATCATCCAAATATTAACATTAAAAGTGATTATACAGGTGTTTTTCATGAATGCTAAAACTATAATGTCACACTTCTATTTCTAATACATATATTATACAGTTCTAAATATAATATATAATACTAGAAAAGCACTCGGAGAGTGCAGACCTCCGCCAAGGCTGATCAGTGGCCCCCCCGTGGGCCCCCCATGCCAAAG
The DNA here is from genome assembly GCF_902148855.1 of Sphaeramia orbicularis. Lineage (NCBI taxonomy): Eukaryota > Metazoa > Chordata > Actinopteri > Kurtiformes > Apogonidae > Sphaeramia > Sphaeramia orbicularis. Next base: position 20,157,925 of record NC_043961.1, on the reverse strand, counting down.
AGGTTATGTTTTTGCCAGGGTTTGTTTGTTTGTCTGTCTGTCTGTTTGTCTGTCCGTTAGTGTGCAACATAACTCAAAAAGTTATGGACATATTTTGATGAAATTTTCAGGGTTTGTTGGAAATGGGCCCCCCCGTGGGCCCCCCCACCCCCGATCACCACCAAAATTTAATTATTTCTTCCTTATCCCATTTCCAACAAACCCTGAAAATTTCATCAAAATCTATCCATAACTTTTTGAGTTATGTTGCACACTAACGGACAGACAAACAGACAGACAGACAAACAAACAAACCCTGGCAAAAACATAACCTCCTTGGCGGAGGTAAATATTTTAACCTAAAAACAACAGTAAAACACATTTTCTCAGGTGTGGGTCCTATCAGGAAATTGCTGAGATTTCTTTACATATTTGTAGAAAGCTGCCTTTAACAGTTATTCAAAGCACTTTTCATTTTATTGATCTTACAACCTTATACTGTCCATTTGAAGAACAAGAAACATGAGAGGGGATGATGTACCGATTTGCAGAGTCCTGTTTCAGATGAACTGAGGACCGCAGAACATTCACAGATCAGCACTTCATCAGGTTTTCATTTCTTTTCGCCCTCTCTCTGTTTTCACAGAACTAGAAATCCATCTGTAACACAGAAAATAAATAACTCACATTAAATGGAATCTGTTAAACTATGTATGTATAATCATACCCACATGGCGTAAATCTGACAGTCACTATGATGACATTTTGTATTGACTAATAATGCCGTCTTTCATTGCTTTAAAATAAGACTATGATAATGTTTCTGATGCAAATCACATATTTGGCACAAAATATATGTATGTTTTTGTCCTTCACATTGAAGTACACAAAATATTATACAACACTGGTGTTAAAGCTTGATATTCTTTATATTATAAACTCATAAATGGGCAATGAAATTATGATTTTTCTACCTCAAATTAGCCACGAATCAGTTGTTTACACTTGTGTTCATATATGCATAAATGTTAACTTTCTGGAAATGCGAATGATATTTTAGTATATGTAGTCATACAGACAGTAACATCTAATTTAATGAATTAACCCATACAGACCCAGTGGTACTTTTGTGTCAGTTCCCAAATGAATTTTTCTCTCTATTTAATTTTTTTCTTAAGTGATTTATCACTATTCATTATGATGTTATCCTCTGTATTTTGTGGTTTTTCAGTGTAAATCAGGTGTTTTCCTATATTTAATTCACTGATCATGTAGATCAGTGTTTCTCAAAGGGGGCGTTCGGAACCAAAAAGCTGAGAGGGGTCGCTGAGACCGAAATGGGGGGTGTTAGTCTGTTTAGGCTAAGTATCAATATCAAGCAGCATGTTATGTCAATGGTGAATTTCCATGACCGCCCCTCCCCCACAATGCTGTACATTGCACCCCACCCCACCCCCAGTTTTCGGTGGTAATGTCCATTGCGTCTGCCCCCGGTTGCATAGGGACACTATCTATGCAATGTACGTAAGCGCCATCAGACTGAGCGCTGCCCCCCCCCCCCAACAACTTGTTACACAGCGCTATAATGTCCCTGCAAATGTATTTTTTTTGGTGGTGGGGGGGGGGGTGATGTAGATGTTTGAAAAAGCTCAGATTAAAGTTGAAAGTTATATCAAAAACAGAGAAAAATGAAGAAAAGTGACTTTTTCGGCAAATAGGTTAATAACTGAACATAAAAACAAGCATCTCCATCCACTGTCATTGATCCAACTCCGGGAGTTTTACTGGTGAATCAATGTTGTACAAGATCACGGCGTTTCCACGTTAACTACAGAGCCTCTGAATGTCCAAATGGGTCATATCTGATGACCATGAAAAGATGACAAACTGTATTTTACACCAATTATTTACATATTGACAGGATTAGTGGATCAACAGGTATATCAGTACATGCTTTTGGTCTCCAGTGACTGTTTGGGTCTTTATGGTTTAAAATCACATCATATGTTACAGCTACATTATTTCACACCACCTCTACCAAACAGTTTACCAAAGTAAAAGGAAAGTTTTAAAGGGATAAATTCAAAAAAGTATAGCTAATTGACCTTATACTTTTTGATTGTCTAACTGTTGGCCTGGAGTTGTTTGCGCCTTACGTTGGTGAAGTGAACGATGCAGGTGACAGCGATGATGATGAGGCCAATGAAAAATGAAGCAATAGCGACAAAGAGAGCGTTCCTGCCCAGTCGTCTGGATCCATCATAGTCACCATGATAATAACTGTATCTGGACTGAGAGGGAAAAGTCACTGTTATAACGACATCCAGGCTTTACAGGAATGTTCTTCTGAAAGCTGCAGTGCTGACAAATATTCAAAGTATTTAATCACTAGACTTAAAAAAAAGTCTTTAAAAGTCTTAAAGCTTTGTTTCAAACATGAGTGAACTGAAATATTATACAAGTCAACACCTTCCTATAGATGCATAATATAGGATTGTTTTTCTTCCCTTTTATTGTTTGCAGGTGATTATTCATATCGCCTATGTACTTTTGGTAGATTAATTTGAGACAGTGCAGTATAGTAACAAAGAAATAATACTTCACTACTGTACTCAAGTATGTTTTGGGAGAATTTGTACTTTAATGAGTATTTTTTACTCTGTTTACTTCCACTTTTCCTTCACTACATTTCCTAACTCAATTGCAATCTTCTACTCCCATACATTTTTAATGCACAGTATCGTTACGCATTACAAAAAATAAATGAAAGGAAATTTGTTGTTTTCACCACTGAGATTACCAGTGATTGCAGCAAAGTCATGAAGATGATTTATTGTTGGGCCTAAAGTGCAGACGACAGTCCACACTCAATCTGTGGGTAAACTATGGATGTGAGCAGCAGTGTAATATTCCTAATTCTGCCTTTGTTTGTTATTAACATTTACTTGTACTTTTGCTTTCATTACTTTAGTGCATTTAATTGTAGATTACTTGATGTACTTAAGTACAGTAAATACTAGATACTTTAACTTGAGTAGTGTTTCAGTTGGTGACTTGAACTTCTATGAAAGTATACCTGTAGGAGCGCCGCTACCAATTGTGGGCCCCATGAAAGCTAAACATGGGCCCTTTCTTAAAATTCAGTATCTTGTCGATCTGTGTGTGTGTGTGTGTGGGGGGGGGGGGGGGTATGTATGTGAGGGTGCGGTCCATACATAATGTCACTTACGCTAGCGTGAAAACAAAACTGAAACTTATCACGCTTTCAACGTCGAATTCCCGATGTCTATGCCTCTCTTATACAGCGGATCTTACATGAAATTTTCCCAACTTCTAGCCTGTATCCACTGGACCCCCTCCTCTACTCTATGGGTCCCCCATAAATGCTGGGCCCCATTATTTTGTCATGTTTACCCCCCCTTTACCGGCGCCCCAGGATACCTGTATGTCTACTCAAGTGTGACTTTCCAGTGCTTTATTGATACTGATTTAAAGTTATTTACTCCTCCTTTTTTTTCTTCCTTTTTTCATTATTATGTGACAAAAAGGGAACATAACTGAATATTTTGTTGTATAATAGGTACACTTTCTCCATATAAAAAAAATGAATTTAAAAAAACAAAACAAAACAAAACACTTCTCAGGTCAGATTTCCAGTCAACATTATACAAAGTTAAGAGTCTAGTTGTAGTTCAGCTTCTAACTTTCATGTCCATCATGTGCAACAGGGAAATTTAGTTTCATTTTTCAAAAGGCAAGATCAAGTAGGTTTGTTTGATGGGCAGAGCAGGTGTGTGTGACTGGGTTACATCTTCATGTTCAGAGCATTTACTAATTACACAACTTGACAGAACACTGTGTAGCTGATGAAACATAAAACACACTGAAATTAGAGGAAGTTTCTACACTCTCTGATACACTCCATATAACGTTTATGATACACACTGCATTCACATATTCCTATTCTTACCATGACAGAGAAGACCAGGGCGACAATGTTGACAGGATAAGCCGGACAAAAACAGGTAAAAATAGTGAACCAAAGGTAGCTCCGGAGTGGAGGTGGAGGTTCTCCTATAGAGCAGCGGTCAAGAAATGCACTCCCACTCAGGGAACTTTTCACTTCTGGATGTAGTGTCCCAAGAGCCATTGTACTTTACACCATATAAAATAAAATGGAGTCAAGGAAGATGAAAAACCCACAAATTAGCAGAGATGGAAAGTCACAGACAGACTACAAATGAAGCAGGAGGAGACAAAGTACAGCTTTTAAAGATAAACTTGTAAAGCCTGAGTGCAAAAGTCTTGCTGTCTGGTATGTTGTGTGTTGGTTCGAGTCCTCTTTCAAAGCCGGAAATATGGACTGGAGAGGTGGGAGAGGGTAGAGGATCACTAACCCTGCTGGCCTCTCTCCAGGACCCTGCCTTAAGATGAAGTGTTTACCACTGCTGACACCACACACAGACACACAGATGCTGACACATGAATACAATCTCATATCCATGAGTGTTAAAGAATGCAGTGTACAGTCCCTGTGAGTATCTCACTCTAATACATTCCTCATAATGTACATTCATATGCACTTGGCCAAAAAAAGTACATATAGCACATGCAATATTTGACTGCACCCCCTTTGGTTTTGATTACAGGAGACATTCACTGTCACATCTGTTTTGCCACGTAATGCTTATGTAGTGTCACAATAAGATTCATTATATTTGTTCCATCCATAGTTACATTAATTTCGAATTATTGATGATGGAGAATCGGACCACTGCATCAAGTCTTCATCACATCCCAAATTAGAGTCTGGACTTTATGGAGGCTAATCCATGTGTAAATAATGTCTCATTCTCCCTGAACCATTCTGTCACAAACCTGATGATCCTGATGAGTACTGGCATTGTCCAATCTGTATGACGTTAAAGACATGAGAGGACACTTACTGCAGTTACACTTAAATACCTGTTCCAGCTGAAACATTATTAACCACTGCAGTACTGACCCAGGGAAGGATCGGAACTATTTGCTTAGTTAAATCCAGTGAATGTCTCCTGGTATCAAAACCAAAGGTGGTGCAGTGAAATATTGCATCAGCGACTTTTTTTTTTTTGGCCGGGTAGTGTAGTTTTATTAAGGTAAAGAGGGTTGTTAAAAGTTACTTTTGCACTACAGATAATCATTTACTTTCCCATCATGCTCTGCAGGTCACCTGATATGACATTATTGTACAGGCATATAGTCAATCATGTAGCTGTAGAAACATTTGAGACCGCCGGAATGTGATCAAAAAGAAAATGCATGGTCAGAAGCCATCAGAGCTGAGCTGTAACATTTAACAACATGCAGATGCACAAAACCATTGACTAAAAATCAGGTTTAGTCCACAAAATACCTGTCTGAATTCTTCTCGAGTTAAAACTTTAGGAATATTTTCTTTAAAAATGCAGTTTTGGAGCATTTTACAAATAAATGCTCTAAATGACTATTTTCATTTGTAGTTTAACCCATAAAGACCCAGTGCTACTTTTCGGCAATTCCCAAATGAATTTTTCTACTTAACCTTTCATAAGGGATTTATCGTAATTTATTTATTTTAATATTATCCTCTGTATTTAGTTGGGTTTTTTTTCAGTGTAAATAAAGCATTTTCCTGTATTAGATTCCCTGATCATGTAGATGTTCATAAAAGCTCAAAGTAAATTTAAAGGTTATTATATCAAAAACAAACAAAAAAAAACTGATGAAAAACTGACTTTATCAGCAAATTTCTCATTAACTGTACACCTAGTGTCTCCATCCACTGTCATTGATCCAACTCCATGAGTTTTACTGGTGAATCATTGTTGTTGATGACGTTTCTACGTTCACTACGGAGCCTCTGAACGTCCAAATGGGTCATATCTGATGACCATGAAAAGATGACAAACTGCATTTTATACCCATTATTTACATGGATTGATAGGATGAATGGATCAATAGGTATTAAACAGTTACATCAGTAGATGGTTCTGGTCGATGGTGGATATTTGTGTCTTTAAGGGTTAAGAGAAATTATGTCACCTCTTTTTAGAAGAAAAAAAAAATCTAAAGTTAGTGGTCAATAAATTCTCCCCAGAGCTTTACACAGGAAAAAAAGCGATCACGATGAAATGCTTTAGAATAATTTATTAGGGTTTTAAAATTGAAATTATCAGAAAAAAACAAGGAAAAAAAGAAAAGCATTGCTGTAAAGCTTGGCGGGTGACAGCCCAAATCAGAGTCATTTACTTTAACCGGAGCTCATGTCGAGCTGCGGCCTCCATTCAAAGCGTTGGCCCTTTTCCTTACATCAACACAACAAAAGACATCATTAAAATCAATATACAAGGGGAGCAAGATCTCAAAACAGAAAAATATAGTTTCTTTTTTCTGAAAATAAGTCTTAATGCCGCAGAATTATCCACACGTCGTCTGCTATTACCAATAATAGTATTATTTTCATTTGTAAGGTAAAAAATAACTTATTGCTTTATTGTAAGTTAAAAAGTTACAGTGTTGGTGTCCAGCAGTAGTTTTATGCCGTGTCCCAGGCAGTCTGACAAAGGAACCACTGGCTGGATCAGGAAGTTTGCTGCTTGAAGTTCCTCACTGTGCTCAACATCAAAGAGGCTGCAACAAGACGAATCAACAAACAAGCTACTTATTTTTGCTCCAGCTTTTTGCTTTCCCTGCCAGCCAGTGTTGTCTGTTACTGAGGTCCTGCATCAGAGCCGACTGGGAGCAGACCCTGTTCCATTTGTGGTTCCCCGCCCAGACCCCCTCTGTTCACCACTACACGGAGCAGCAACTCTATATAAACAATAATATGTCGGTTCCAGAGGACCGCAAAGGTATTAAAACTAATATGAAATGGGAGGAAGGCGAGGGAAAGGACCAGAAGAGCCCAAATGGAACAGGATGATCTTTTCAGTACCAAAACAAAAAAACAGCAATCGAAATGCTCTTTCATTGCCAAAGTAGTTCCATATTACACCTTGATGTATGCGCACAAACACTCACTCACACACACTCAGACGCAATCACATCCACCTTCAATAGTGACAGAACATGATCGTGGTGTTTTCTACAATTGCTTCTCTGAGAATGTCCTTCATTTGTTTTCACGGTGGAAAACACCGCATTGAATTTAAAAAAAAAAAAAAAAAAACATTAAACAAAAACATTAAGAAGTGAATTGCGCAAAAAAATATATATTTTCAAAAAAGAGGAAGTCAAGTCAAACCCCAACCCCGTGAACCCCTGATTTCTTCTGTTTAAGGTGGTAGTTCTTACATAGTCCATTATGTGAATGTTAACGGTGTGTTTAAGTAGTTGTAATGAAGATGTAAAAAAAAGAAATTCTTTGCTTTTTCAAGAACCAAAGCAAACAAAATTGTCATAAAATTGTTTCTGAACTGAAATATACCAAACTCCTGGAAGTTTTTTTTTTTTTCTTTTTTTTTTTCCATCGGCTATCGTCAACAACGCTGTGCTGAGGTGTTGTCGGCAGCGTACACACAAACCATCAGGTGTACTGATAAAAGTAGTGAGATGACCATACATAGTAGCAGATGACGTCGCCGTCAACCCTTTCCAACCAACCAATGACATGCCAGCTGGTTCAGTAACCCCTCCTCCCTCATACCCCCCCGCTTTACCCCAACATCTATGTACAATATCTTACAGGAAGACATAAAAACATTGCTTTAAAACCAATTACAGAATAAAATACCTTACAGATTATCATTATTATGTCAATATTAATAACAATATTACAAAGGTTTGTTTTTAAAGACTACCAAAATATACATTTTAGTTTTTTCCATGTTGACTTGACTTAAAAAAAGGACTTTTCGTGCTGTTGGTTTTGTTCTTCCTTTGTTATAAATGGTTGGGTTTCTTTTAGACAAAGGCCCATCTGTCATTTTCTTTCTGTTCACATCAGTAACAGCATTGAAGGATTTCATGATGAAACAACATATCACATTGAAATAAAATAATAAAATAAAAAAATTAAAATAGTCCTCTGTGTCTCTGTCAAAGATGACAAAGTTTTCCTTTTTTTTTCTTTTTTTTGCAGTTTTCTTTTCTCAGCTTCCGAAAAAGGGATAAAGGAGGACATGGATCTACTTATTAGACTACAGGAGGAAGAGATGGGGAAGTTATGATGAAGTGAGATTAGTACAGCAAAACAGAGTTCAGGATTTAAAAAGATATTCAGTCGGTGGGTGGAGCCACAGGGAGCCAGAACCCCGGTAGAGCCTGTGGCCGGCCAATCAGGTTGTGCCATCAGTGGGCAGCCAGCATTTTGATTGGCTCATCAGCAGAGGAGGACCCCCTCCCATCTTCAGTGACCTGAGTCTTCTCAGTGGTAGCCATTAGTGAACGCAGTAGCAATCAGAGGACCCTGAGGACACACGGGAGAGAATGAAAACACTCGGACGCAGCTTGGTGGGTAAATACGTGCATCCATGCGTGAATTCAAGAGTGAGTGTCTGTGTGTGTCATTAAAAGGGGGTGAGTGACCTACCCCTAGACTGTGGCCGAACCCTGTGCTGGGGGCGGGGCTAGCAGCGCTGATGTAGCTGCTGACTCCTGAGTCCTGATTGGCTGCAGCATACAGGTCAGCCATTGGTCCGGGGCTGCTGGTGCCCAGGAAGCCAGCTGTGCGTGAAGGGGTGGAGCCTGAGAGATGGAGGACACACGTCAGCCATCGAGAGGATTTTTTTTTTCCCACACTCATCTAAAAATATTCTATCATTTGTCAAAGCCATTAAAAACACCCTCATCCAAATGCATCTGCTGACAGTAAACACACCATACCTCTAACTACCGCTGCCGCTGCTGCTGCTGCCATTGGTCCATATGCAGTCAGGGGAATGGCTACAACAAACAGGCAAAATTATTACACAAAGCCATGTGGATCGCACTCATATATGAAATCATAAGTAAAAACCCACAGCTCAGAATTATCTGAGCCAACATCTGCTGCAACATCTGGCATGAGATTTAAGTCCAGCTGATGGATGAGAGTGAACGCCGCACGACAAATGCAACAATAACATCACGTGACATTTTTTAAACAATAAGGACTAAAATGATGTTAATACTAAAAATACTGAGGGTGACATTTCCAAGTGGAGATGCAAGTACAAAACAGAACCACTAGATGGCAGAGTAGCTGCTGGTAGATCAGGATCCATAAACAGGAAGCTTATTCTTAGTTAAAAGGTTCATTTGTAGAGTTTCAGGATCACATACACGTCTAAAGATGCGTTTTCACAGCAGTTTGCGTAAAGTGATGCTTGTTTATCACCTGAATGAAGTGGGTCATTCATGTAGAAAGCTAGCAGACTTTTTTTTAACCAGTGGAACAGTACATAATAAACATAACATCTGTCGATGGAGAAAACGCAGCCTTAGACCTGAAAAGCCAAACTGATCCTTTTTTTGCTCTACAGTCAGTCTATGAAGGTTCTCAGTCATCCATGTTTTCTGTGTTTAGTAGCAGTGAGCCAAATGCACAGCGTGAACGCCACATTTGACTCTACTCTACTGCTGAACAGCTTTTTCTCTCGGGGGCCTTTTGGAGAAGAGAGGAGCCACTGACCTGCCAGTTCAGGGGGGTGGGATGATGTCAGGAGGGGGGTCCTCTCTAAATGGAATTCTAGAAACAGAGAAGGTCAAGAGAGAGCGCTTTGTAAATACAGTCACCATCCACCGGCCAGACTACGAAGCTTAACACAAAAGCATTTAGCCCAAAAAAGAAACAGTGGACTCTCAAGCACAGAAAGATAGAAATCTATGGTAAGAGGAGGACAGACAGGAAGGTGGAGGCGAAGGAAAAGGAGGGGCAACACAGCCAAATGAAAGGGAATTACATAAGTAAATCAAATAAACACTGACTAATATAAGAGGAAATCAGAGGGAAAAAGGCAAATGTTACAAATCGAGCGGTTTAGTTTTAATTTTCAGTTTCGGCACAAAGCAATATTTATGGACAGTTTAGACAGACAGACAGTAACAGTTAAAAAGTCACACTCTTAAATCTACAAGCAGCCGGAGACTCTGCTGGCGTTAAGCTTGTAGTAAGTCTGTGTTGTATTACGTGTTTGTAGAAGACACACTGACACATCCATCCACATGGCTGGTGTTGTTCATACACATTTCACAGCTGAATCAACTACATGCTACACCCTGCATCCGCTCTCTTTCCTCTCTTCTCCTTGTCTGTGGAGCGGTAACAGAGTGGATTCTGGTGTAATGTTTACATGGACGTACCTGGAAATTGGTAAGTGTAACCAGGCGCAATTCCAGAGTAACTGCGGCTAGTGTAGGTAGTAGTCTGGAAACCTGGGTAGCCTGCCGGAAAACAGAGAGAGACACTGGAATTATACTCGGAAAAAGGCTTAAAAAACATTGATGGCTGAATGTTTTGGAGAGACTGGTTTGATCACTAAAATCATACATTATCCACTGCAGAGATTATTAGATTACTACGCTATTCTAGATGTTTTTCTCCTGTAATGACGTTACTAGCAGTGAGTAATCCCTCTGTCCAAAGCATACAATGTCATATTATCATATTTTCAGCATAATTTCTTGTGAAAACTTCCAAACATTGACAAACCACTGCAGTTCTTGAAAGGTCTGACTCACTGAAGTGCAATTATCACACTATTTTTCACAGCATGTATCATCGAGGCCCACAAAGATTAGTGAGGCGGTGAAAAATACAGTGAAGAGTTGAAAACGTCCAGCAGAGGGGGCTAAAAAACAAGATATGACAAATATAGCTCTGCATTTGTTTTCTCAATGAGTATGTTACTCCATTGGGAAGAATTATATAATTATTTGCTCAATGACCTCTAAATTTTACAAACACTGATGCTTTTTTCCAGGGAATATGAGGCACTAATGGTAATAACTACATTAATTAGGTATTAGAACATAAAAATTGATGTGTTGAAAACCGTATAATACTATGTTTATTTTCCTCATTGAATAAAATGATTGATTTGAATTATGGCTAAAATGCTAAGTACATGGCACGACTAATATAAGCAATCACTGTATTTTTAAGTACAGTTGAAAGGAAGGTTTGGTTTGGTTATAACTGTCCTTGATCACAAGGTTATGTTTTATTGTTTGTGGAAAAAGGGACATAAAATCCCTGTTTTCTATATGGTGTATGCTCATCTACTTTCTTTACTAATCCACCTCAACACATAGAACTGATGCGTAAGATTTTGTGAGGTATTTTCATCAATGCTACTTAATAGTTCTGCATACCTGCTTCTGGTATATTTGGTTTTGGGTTAGGGTTTGGGTTACCTAGCATGCCGATCCCCAGCATGAATGCGTCCATCCCGTAGGGCATCACTCTGGAGCGGCCTCTGGCTGAGCCTGTCGGCGTCATCACCTCCTTAGGCTGGGCTTTCTTACATTCAACCTAGAAAGATAAATGTTCATGGAACGTTCAGAAATGCATCTAAATACATAGAGTCTACATGTGGCAACGCAATCTAATTACACTGAAATCCTTCTCACATGGAATGAATATTTAATATTCCTGACGTGAACTTAAAAATATTCTTCGGCTGATTCGTTGCTAATAAGTAAAAACACGCGTACCATTTTGTTGTTGATCTCATGGAAATGGATCTCACACACTTTCTCCACGACGTCTTCATTTTCAAAAGTAACAAAGCCAAAACCTGGAAGACATACAAACAGACTGCAGTTCAATGATCCGTCTAATTACTCATGTTACAGATACTCTGTGGTCTGTCACAAAGAAGTATGTTGCAAAGACACCACAGTCCCATTATGTTGGTAATTAAACGGATGCTGCAAAAAAAAAAAAAAAATGCTGTAAAAAACACAATAATAAGAGGGGTTTTTACAAAAGATTAAAAAAAAAAGTACATTTATAGACATTTGAAACTCAGCTTTAGATATGAGTATGCACTTTTAATTAAACTAAAATAAAACTTTAGGTTAGAATAAATACAAATTGTCTGCAGAACCCAGCATGAACCTGCTCTGTCTTTAGGGTGACGATGTTAAACAAATCTCTACGGTGTTTCTCAACTGTCAGTCAGCTGATGGTAATATGGCCAAGCACGGACAGGGCGCGGTTTACCAAAAACTGAGCCCAGATCTGCCTTCGTCTACCAATTATTGCAGTCTCAGCCTCATACCCGACCCTCCTTTCTCCTCCACTTTCCCTCTCTTTTGACACTTGTCTCGTTAAGTAACATCCTTACTGTTACTACACTGACCCTTCATTACCACCCGCAGCGGACACTGTACGTCTACCTCACTGGGAGAAGACAGAGATAAATGAAACACAGAGCAGTGAGCAGTGGGAAGACAAAAGAATATGATTTGAAGGGGAAAAAAAATAAAATCAGCATTTTTTGGGGGTTCACATTGAGGTTTTTCTCCCCAACTATAACTATTACCACTATGATGCTTCAATGTTTATTTCCTATACATCTTAGTGTCCCACGATAAAATAATATGTTTGTGTGTTAACGCGCTCACCTCTATGTCTGTTGGTTGTTTTGTCGAACATAAGCATGGCATCATCGACCTGTGAGAACAAAGCACAGAATGGATGAGCTTCGACATATTAACACACACACACACACATACACACACAAGCACACACATCATTACACAGCATGGGGTGCCATTGTCCGTCTTTAGCATTGGAGTAAGAGGGGAAAACAGATGGAAAGGGTGGAGAGGAGAGGGAGGGGTGACAGGTGACAAAGGAGAAAATAAAAAAAAAGAACAAGAGGGAATCAGTGGAGAAAGGTAGAAAGACACAAGGAGATGAGAAGATAGATAGGGTTGTGCAAAAATAAAATTTATTACAATCTATCAATGTGAAAAGGCTGAAAGTTCCTGCTCACAAAGTGCCAGAGGAAATTCTTATGCATTCTTTGCTCTGGCTCCGTCTTTCTCATGAGTTCTCACAACTCTGTCTTGCTCTTTCCCTTCTTTTTGCTTTCATTCGTTCACCCTCGCCTTCTTTCTTTCCCTCTCCACAAAGTTTACTATTTCCATGGAGACCCTGTGAAGAATTTCAATTAGAAGGACTTGTAGCCCCCCCACACACACACACTCCACCCACTCCCCCAGCTCATTTCAATGAAGAAGAATAGAGAGAAAAAGACGACGCAAGTGACAGAAAACGACAAACAGGGATACAGTGATGAATAATGAAAAAAAAAAAAGAGGACATGAGATAAAGTTTTGATGGAGGACAGAAAATCTGTCAGTGGACATTTTTGGATCAGTGAGAAACAGAGAGACAGAGAACAAAGTGAACTGGGGTCTTTGTCAACACACTCTCCTTTTATTCTCCTTCTCCCTCCACTTTCCTTTTTGCACTCACTCCACTGCCCTATTCATATTCCTCCTCCTCCTTTTCACCCGCTTTCCTCCCTCCCTCCCTCGCCCGCTCGCTTGTCCTTCACTGGCAGGAAAGTTAGCAGTTTCTGCTCGAGCTCTGACGGCACGAGGAGATAGACAGAGGAAGCCAAGGCTGGGATCACTTTGGAAATAACTCTTGTGTTTGTGACAGCCGGCTCAGAGGACAGAAAAGGAAATATTATGATGGCATTCACAAAAATCTGCCTCTCTACATCATGCTCACATGGAGACACATGTGGAGTATGACTACATGGCTATTTTCATTAGGCAGCAGCAACTGAAACTCAAACCACTGTAACATGAGTGGCAGAGGCCTCTAGATGACCAGGCCATCCGATTTCTAACCTTTACCTCAGATGAAAAACACATCCAGCTCCTCAAGGCTGAAATGAGAGGTTGAGATTGAGTGTGTGTACATATAAAAGCTGATGTTTCTTGCCAAATGTGGCGATGATGACTATTAAGAAGATCCCTGACCCTTTGAACTCTCATCATCTCGACATATAGCCACCACACATACCCCCACCCCCCCACCTCTTCTTTCTGTCCTTCATTCAGCTTTTACCCCCCCACCCTCCTCCTCTCCTCGATGCTTTCTACCCTTCCGGTCTTCCAAACTCAATGACACAGCAGAGAGCTGGGGAACAGGACAGTAAGTAGACAGCTGCAAGCCAACATGTTATCATAAGAGTAGAGTTACATGCACAGCTAGCCCCCTATTAGCGTTAGCGACATCTATTCTGGAAGGATGGCCAACGGTTAGCACTGCCAGTCCCAGGAAGCTTTTGATCTGGTTTCTCTGAGGCCAAATTTGAACATATGTAGCCCTGGAAATGATAACACACCGTAGGCCTCCATTAATGCTAATATCTTACTCCATTATAATACAATGGTGTGCTGACTTGCTAAGTATTCTCTCACGTGTACGAGCTTATGCTGTGGTCGCACACTAGCCCCTTGCCCTTGCCAAAACCAATAAGAAGACGCTCTCCGATGTCCACTGCCCAGGGTGCTGTAAGACAATCTGATTGGATAGCTGTGGGGGTCTGAGATTGGCTTAACAGCGGCTCAGTCGCTAACCACTCAGCATGCATGCAGAGAGTGGAGAAAAGTTAAGGTCATATTCTCATAAAGTTCTGACATTCTCAGATGTACCAAAATGAGGGTCAACTGTGTAGCTTTCAGAGCACAGCATTAAAAATGTCCAGTTTTTAGTGAAGCGTACAGCTATTGTCTATAGAACAAGTGTTTGCTGACAAATCCATTACACTTTTTTTCTGAGATTATGAAAGGTGGCATTCACATTTTTTCCCTGCTGTCTCCTCACATCTCCCTCTTTCATTCTTCCCTCCCTTGCTCTCGCTCTCTCTCTCCGGCCATCTCTCTAAACAGGCCTGCACACAAAGTGTTCAGTCAAGCCTCCTAATCGCCAGCTCACATGGGTGAGTGGAGTCCCAACTTTTCCCGTCTGTCCTGACCATGCGGCATTTTTCTTCTTATCCACTCCTTCCTTTACTTGCTGCTCCAGCCTTTTCTCCTTTTTTATTTCAGTCTGGGATTTTAATGTTAGTTCTTCCAAATATAGTACTTTCAGGAATACATAGAAGCAGGATAAAAAGCGTGAAAAGAGGGATTTCCTTTGGATTAAACATAATTGACTGCATGACTGAGAAGCCTGAAATACTAATTATCAAATTACCTATCTAGCGTACCTAACTGTACGCTTGATTTTCAGTTTAAACACTTTTCTCGTATCAAAACAGCCTCTATATGTGGCCTTGACCAAGGAGAGGGGAGGTGTTCTCTACTCTCCACCGGGCTAAAACGAATAACAAGACCTGCACTTTAGGCTGGAGACCTCAGTTCTCATACAAACATGGCTGCTGGAGTCTTACAGGCCTGCAGGATATTAAGCAAAGCAAGCGCAGATTTGTTCAGTTAGAAAACCGCTCACAAACACACGCATTTAATCTTCAACTTTGTGCAAAACACCTGACATGTTAGGCAGGTCAATTTAAGTTTACCTAGGTGTGCTTTCAGATGTGTATTTTGAAAAACACAAAGTTTGGCCTGTTCAAAGAGTTGCAGAAAATGCATAGTGCATTCTGTGTTTTCCTTATGAGGCGGTGCCACAGAAAGAAAATAAACAAGACACTGAGTCCAACTCCATCCTAACCTGCACCTTGTAACCAGGCTCAGATAATAAACAAGAAATACCTCCCGCTCAGCAGGAATGCACTGTGGGATTGGCGCTAGCCACGATACAGCTTTGGTCTCACGTGTCCAAACAGTCCAAATATTCCCTCATCCTGCGGAGGGAGTGTTGTCTTAGATATGAGTGTCTATAATCACCAGTGAGAACTGATTCGGCACAGAGCTGCACAGAGCCATTTTACAAAGCACACAGTAAAAAGAAATGACACATGTCACAGCATCCACCTCACAATGAGTGAACCTGTCACACAAACAATCCATGCTGACCAGGATATACCACGCGGAACATGAAAGGATGATTTAAATTTAAACTAGCACCTGAAATATGCTAATGCCCTAAACATGAGTCAGAAGCCAACTGAGAGAAAACACAGCAAGACACGAGGCGGGAGGAGGTTCGTGTTGTTAATTTCTTCCAACCCATTAGGCCTACATCCTGAAGCGATGTTCATTTTCATTCAGAGTCCTGCTCACCAACAGCAAAACCTCATACTTAATGTTTGTGACAGCTGGATCACTGGCTGCAAGTCCTACTGCCTCCATCTGAACAAATGTATGCAAGCTTGTCTCCCATCGCAGCCACACTGTCACACTTTTATGCGCACACACCCTTCTTTCCATTCATGCAAATGCACACTTCTCACACATTTTTAAAGGAAACAAAAAAACACTGGATTACAGTGAGACAATGGGCAAAAGCAGGTCACCACGGCAACAAGCTGAGAGGGACTGGAGCAGGGTGTGTGTACGTGGGATAGGAGGGGAGCTGGTGTCTGAGGTACTGATTTTGGGTGAAGGGGGGGGCTCTTACAGGAGCAGCTGTTGCATTTGATTAGTTAATAGTGAAGAGGCTGAAGTCTACTCAAACACACTCCAAATCCCAAAGTCTAGCTGGCTAAAAAGTAACCCAAAATTTCATGCATGATAGATACTTTGATGTATTTATGGCCCATTAGATTGGTGTTTTTCCTTTCATAGTCACTTTTCCTTCCCACTATCTCAACATTCCTCCTTTTCTCTGCCCTTCAACCCTTCCAAGTTCCCCTCCCTCTCTCTGTCTCTATGGGGGGTTGCTTCTTCCCTTTCAGTCCCCTGCCATCTCCCTCTTCCCTTCCCCTTCTCTCACCCTTTTTTTCTTCCTCCCTCTCCCCAGCCACTCATCTGTCTCCACAGCATGTGTTTGCCTTTCACCAAATTTCATTCAAAGGAGCTAAGCAGGACACAGTTCCAGTGTTGAAGCCAAACAACACTAACAAACCTCACAAAAGAGAGAAACTAACAGACTAACTTGATACTGTAGCTGGAAGAGCAGCTCCATCAATGGACATTTTCATGAAATCTATTTTACTTACTGCTCTATTTTCCAGTTCTTTCTTTCACTTTCAGCATTGCAATGTTTTACAGCCTTGACATTTTGAGTCCACTTGTACGACAAGATTAAAACAAAAACTTAAACGAACATCTCAAACTCACAGAAGCAAGCTAAAAGATAAGGCTAGCAGGGGGACATTATCTCTCATATCATAGGTGGGTGCCAGAAAATGTAATAGAAAGCCACTTATAACAGAGAAAGATGGATGCAAACAGACAACAGATTTGTCTCTGTGTGGTTTACCTTTCCAAACTGGTCAAAGTATTGCTTCACATCTTCGATGGTGGTATTGACTGACAGTCCTCCGACAAAGATCTTTTTTGTCCTGGTCACCAGCTAGAAAGACAGAAGAAGAGGGTATCGTTTACCACAAATCACATTAGGTCAGGGGTAGATTCTGGCGATAAAGAGACTTTGTGTTTGTTGGTGTTTATCTAATCTCAAGAGGTTTCTGAAAGCTTTTTCTGAGCATTTGGTCTAATTCAGTTCAGTTTATGGGCTGCTGACATTTAGGGCGTGTGTGTGTGTGTGTGTGTGTGTGTGTGTGTGTGTGTGTGTGTGTGTGTGTGTGTGTGTAGATACAGGTGTGTGTGTGAGCATTTATTCATGTGTCAGCCTGGATACAAATGTGCATGTGTGTATGAGATGATGGCTTCTGAAAAGAGGTAAGGTCAGGGTACGGGGTCATGGTGTCAGCATGGACAAGTGGATTGTCGCTCTTCTTTAGTCATGTGACAGAGTCTAATCCGAGCCAACCAGAGCTGAACAATTAGGGGTGGCACATGACATCATCATTTGCTGCCTTTAACCCCTTCGAGGTGCACTCACCTTTGGCTGAGCCCGGCGGGGGAATGCCACCTTTGGGTCGATCTGTGGAGAAACAGATGAGTTTTAGAAAACCACAAGAGGAAGAAAATACATTTTGGAAATGACTCACAGATATTTCAAGAGATTCTAATATGAGTGGATAGGCCAGCAATAAATTACAGATTTTATTAAAAGCCTGAACAAAATGTGAACTTGAAAAGGACTTAGAAAGAGAATTATCTGTGCTTATGACTCTCCTGAGAATTAGAGTGAAACGTCCACTAAACCCAGACCATACTTGAATCTGTCCACCCTGTTAAAGCGTCTTTAGGCAGGACTAAAACCTCTGCTTGCTCTGCACATGTTGTTCTGTAGCTGATCCTGTGCTTGGCTCTCCTGTGCAAGCTTCAAGCGTTGAGTAAATTTCCCAGCATGCATCGATGAATTATCATACTGTTAACTAACTAGAATTAGTAATAACACTGGGCCTCTAAGTCTGAGCCCATGTGAAGGCCTACCAGTCTAGAAATAGAACGTATGCTAATCTATGAGTATGTATAGTCAACCCTTGTTTATTCAAGCCCTAAAAAGTCCAAACACACCAGCCAAACAAACAGACTTAGGGAACAAAATACACAGTGAGACATGAATATGAGCATTCTCATTTTGACATGTGCTAAGGCACAACAAAATGCATTTAACCGAAAAACTAGACGGCACAAGGCAGCCGGGAATCCAAAATGAGCATTTAATATTCTGAATGTGGATAGATATACACTTTTTTAAAAATCTAATAAATCCAGACAACCTCCATTTTGGATTAGCTAGATTTGACTGTATCCATATTTCTCTCCAGTGGAATGTCTCAGCAGTGGTCAAGGTTACAGATAAAATTAGAAGCAAATGAGTTTTGAATGAGCTGGCCTTTAATAATGCTAAATATGCAAAGCCTGGCCTGGCATTTTGAATTTGTGTGGAATCTTATGTTATTCTCACTCAAGCCAACGAGACAGATGATTTTAGGTCACAGGACCTTGTAGTGTATTATGGTCTTAGAGTTTCATCTTTGTTCTAATAATTGGATGTGTGAAGCTAAACCCCTTGTGTCTCACACAGCCGCTATCAGAGGTATTGAGTTGATATTGGCAACTAAAAGGGAGCCTATCAAATGGCTAGAAATGAGCACTTATAATGTGAACAGTAGACACATTACAAGGAAGGGTCTTCATTCAATATTAGAACAATCCTTTCATCTCCTCCGTGTGATAACTCCCTGTGTCTCATGACAAATCGACAGGCGAAAATATCCTACAAGGACCTTTAAGTGCATAAGAATTACCACCGCTGCGAGAGCGCACTGCTGTGCGACTAAGATGCAGCTGCAACAACCTTGGAAGGGATAGCAGAAGGACTTTGCACCTTGAAGTGGGACAAAGACGTGAAGAGCCATGTCACCTCCAGCTGGTCTGAGCACAAAGACAAAGGTGACAAGGACACGCAAAGCCACCAGTGACTATCCGCAACAGCAGAGAACAACAGAGCACAAACAATGACAACACAGCATTCCTTATAGGATCTGTGCTTTCTAAGGCCAAAGTACATCATATTGTTTACCGGCGTCATACTAAGATCATCACTAGTACTTTTCTTTTTGTAATCACAGAACAAACAGATACACACGTAACCATTTCAACACAGTACACATCATACTTTTTAATCTATGAGGCACAGATGACAGTGCAGTTGCATTACAGTGTTACTGTGCATGTAAAAAGTAGTGTTTTGTGTATTTTTATGGAGGGAAATACACCACGTGAACACTACTGCATTGACCTCTGACAAATAACATTATGACAAAAACCACACAGAGGACTACATCATCCAGTATGGTACAATGTCTTCATTAAACACTGCACTGTGCCATATCCTTACACACACACACACACATATACATATATATATATATATATATATATATATATGCGCCGCACATTTATATCCTACTAATGTGTCACCACAACGTCCTTCAACCTCGACGTAAACTGCATTAGAAAATACAGGGAGCAAGGTTGTTGGTTTTTTCTGACCTCAAACGTGAAAGTGCAGCGTCTAATGTTAGGGTGAGCCTGCCTGCCTTTAACTGCTCTAACAAGACAACAGGACAGGAGCTGCCCTGAGGCGATTATGTGGCAGAGACACAAACCGTGAGGTGACAATGACACCAATCAGAAAACAACTCTCACAATTGTGCATCGACACATGGCTTCTGCAATCACATCACTATTGTCACAGTTTATACGTAAATACACAAAAATTGTGTTTTTGAGCACAAGCAAACAACCAAGAGCCTTTTTTTAGTAATGTAAGAGTATCTGGTAAAGAGATCAGTGTGGATTTGGCGATTTGTGCGTTTAATTCTACATGGAAACACAGCAATTCATAGCATTAGTGGTGGGTGATAAGAGTATATATATAAATACATATGATATATAATAATATTTATATCAATCTACAGCACCAGTACAAAATATAATATGGTTCTGAAGTTGACCAAAAGAGAATTTTTAAAGGTCAATATAATGATAGTTTAGAGCAGGGAAAAGCTGATCGCAGATTACCATAATCAGCCAGTATCATCCCAACACCCCTAAAAAAATTTACAGTAAAATTCTGGTGTGGAATTAACAAAAATCTGTAGAAATCAAAAAACTGTTGGGTTGCACATCTGTATCAAAATAATAAAAACCTAAATAAATAGAGCTGAACATCAAATTACCTGCAAAAAATACATAATAATAATAATAATTAAATATATCTATATATAGATATATCTCAATCATCAGCCAATATTAGCACCAACTTTTGCTGCTACAGATTGTTTGTATAATGTCCTATTGATGCCAATTAATCATCAATCTATCTCTAGTATATGAGAACCTCAGTGGAGAAACAGTTTACAGGTAAAATCCAAACATTTTTTCTCATCCAGCGAATATGATTTAATAATCTAATCATATAAAAATATCATTTACAGATAAAGACACGAACAGTGGAAATTAAATGAATGTGAAAAAAATAATATGTACACATATAATCTAAGAGAATCTTATAGATTATATATGTCTACTTGGCTTCAAATGGTCACAATTCTCATATACAACAAAATCTACTCTGTACTTTGTGAATATATTATGATAATTTGTCTGAATATCATTTAAAACAAAAGCTTGATATACATGATTTTTTTTTTCCTAAAGATGATTCAAAATGTCGTGACTATAACAGGGGATCAGATGACTTGTGGACAATCGTGGATTGTAATATTATTTAAGATGGCGACTATCATGTCAGAAACACAAGGAAACACTATCATATTCGTTTTCTAACAGCTAAACTAAATTCTTTAAACCAGAGCTACAGTGGAGCGTTCAGTCTTCTTCCTTTCTGTTTGACAAAACCAAATAAGAGGAAAAAACAGCCTAGAATGCAGATGGTTACCAGCTATACTAGGTTAGGCCTAGATTGTAGTAGTGCTTCTACGGCTACAGTCATGCCATGCTGTTACAAAAAAAATAAAATCATTCCACTTCAGTGAAATAAATCTAACATGTAATTTCTATCTGGCTATACTCAGAGGAATACTATGATAAATGAATACTAAAGCATCTATAAGACTGGCAGATTAGCCTCATGGAAGACAGATAGGCCACAAAGCAAAAGTGAAATGACTTAGCCAGGCCACTGTTTAGAACACTCAGATATAGCTCGTCACTTCTTGAACGGAAAGGCTTGACGTTTGAAAAGTGTCTCGACAATGTAACGGTCCAATCAGACTGGTGAAAACATAACTACTTGAGAAAAATGTTAATACCTTTGTCGCGAGAATAAAAAAAACTTTTCTTCCTAGACTGACAGAGCTATGACTGAGTGTTTATGAAGTGGTCTGACTAACATCCTGCTTCATGACATCCAACCTCCGCTTAATCTAAGCAGAATAGTGACTGCAGAGCCTAATGTATGATTTTAGTGGTTTAGCTTTAAAACTAGACTAATCTACAACCGATAGTCACCTCATGTGGCCCAGTGCATCCACCAGTGTAACAAACTGGAAAACAAAAATAAAAATAGAGTGTCAAATCAATGGATAGATCTATAGGACGATAAATCGATAGATCATTACACAGAGAGAGAGCAGAGAGAGGAAGTGAAAGAGAAAAAGCACCGGGAGAAAGAGAAGGCATTCATTTGGAAAAGAGAGTCAGCCCATGAGAAAGTGGGCCTGTCCAGTGTAGCGGTGCAGCGGGGCCGTCCCAGCAGGCAGCCCCTCTGATTTCATTAATTAACAGGACAAAGAGTACAAAACAGATGGGCCCGTAGAGGAACTGGGGCTCCTGTGCTACCCCCACAGGCACACATACATACACACAGGGAGCCACAAAATGTAGCACAAACATAAACACCAGCACATGTAAAGTGACACATACGCGATTAAAATAGGAAGCATATAAAAATGCACAGTCTGCATGTATCCTTAAACGCACACACAATCATACAGGCTTCCCAACCTATTTCAAACTGCTGACAACAAGTGTATTGCCATAATGTATCAGTCACATACAGACACATTTAGGCTCTGACGCACCGGCCAACCTGCCAAGATACCGCTTCTGAAGACTCGCAACAAAATGGTAAATATTAATAGAGGTGCACAACAGGCTGCCCCATTAAGGCAATAATCAATATGAGCTAAAACAAAAAGCTGTAAACAGAAGAGCAGACAAAAGGAGTTGGCATGTCAATGCACACACGGCGCGAGAAAGAGAGAGACTGGGTTTGGGTTCAGGCCAGTAGGGTCAATCTGCACGGCTGAACAATAGAACAGTAATTAGTTAACGAAGCTCACTAATGAGGACCCCCCCAACCCCACTCCTACCCCTGTAACCCTGCTACAGCTCCTCGCCAGGGCTGGTGTGTGAGGTGGTAATGGCGAAGGAGGGGAAGGGGGGGCTGGTAGTGCAGAGAGGACGCTGGATCCACCTTCAGAGCAGGTCCAGGCTTTATCCCCAGATCTGAGGCATGCATGGACCAAGGAAGCTCAATCCAGTTTGTTTCCTTCAATCCGATTAGTTGCTTTTCAGATCTATACTAATTACAGCACAGGAGCTAGGCCTCTCTCCCTCTCTCTCCTCCACGTTCTCCATCCCCCTCTTCAGTTTTGTCTACGTCAGCATTTACAGCAAATCTCCAGCCAAGACCGAGGAGCTGGTGCTAGCATCTAACCTCCTGAGTTTCCAGGTGTTCCACCAGTAGAGATGGCAGACTGCGCTATCAGTGGTCCACGGTGGCTGGTGTTAACATATGTTGTTACAGTGCATGGCTTTAGATAAAAGCAGCTACTCTGGCACCAATCAGATGACTACTGTACCTCCAGACAGCGCAAAGTGGAGTAATGACCACCTACCGTAACACACAGAAACAGCACACCACTGTTCTTGTAAGAAAACCATGAAATGCTAATAAATAACCATCTGTCATACACTTTAAGCTTCACATTTATTTCTACTTAATTCAACATATTATTTTAATAAATGCACCCTTTTTAGGCAAATCTTCATTTCCAAGAATTTTATTTATTAAAACTACTAACTGCACATTTTACTGACAAATGAAACCACATAAATCTTGTGTAATATTTTGTCTCGTCCATAAACCCTTTCCAGTAAACCATTAATAAAAACGATTACCGTCTAATTCGAAGAAATAAAAGTAGGTGCATTTCACAGATTATCCTCCTTTCCTTTTCCCCGCAACTGGTTCCAGTAAAGTCTTTCTCTGAGAAAACAAATACCAGTTGTGGCCTTCTTCTCAGTCCAGAGAAACACAACAGCACACCACTGCCCTAAGGCCAAACTCTGCCCCGCCAGGAAATCTAACCTCCAACCAAAACAACTTCAATAGTCCCTCACTTTGAAAACAATAGACAACCTAAAAATTGTTGAATTTAACGTTTACATTTGCTATGCTGCTACTGAGAGCAATTTATTATGCTGAATATGTATTTAGCTATCATTTTTTAACAGGAAGATAAAGGACTGGAGTGGAACGGGACTGTAAATGTTTAATACCATATGTAGCCACTTCTTTCCACGGTGTACGGACCTTGTACTAGTTATGGAGTTCACTTCTCACCCTGTGTGTCCTGCTAGTGCACCCTGTTGCTCTGTAACATCCCTTTTATTCATCTTCCTTGTCCCACTGCTTCCTACTTTATGCCTTGTAGCATATTTTCTCACAGACCAAAGGCTCAGCTTAAAAAAAAAAAAAAAAGAAAAAAAAAAAATCAGAGCATCAAATATTCTTCCTCATTCCAGGGAGGAATGTCTTTCTCACATCTCATGCTGATCAAACAATAGTTAGCGTCCTGTAACTGCAGAGGGCTGAAGAAGGGGTGCAAGGGTGAGTCAGACACACAATGTGAAAACAAAACGTATAAATAAATCCAAATAGGAGATTGCTGAAATGGGAAGATATTATTAGGAAATACTATTGAGAGGCTGACATTGGACCCACACAGATTTCAAAGTTTAAATCGAAAACATTCAGCCTTGAGGTCAACTCCTATGTAGCAAGGAGAAACAAACACAACAAACACAATATGGGCAGTGAAACCACGCATTAGCCAATTTGCTGCTGCGCCAAATTCAATCATTTTTCATCAGTTATATTTTATGTGCGATCATAAAAATAGGCTATAAGCAATAAAAAGCTGTCCAAGTCATTATAGTCTTAAAACTATATAGCCATAACAAATCTGAGATTTGCGAGACAAGAACAAAAACATAAAGGCTCTTATTTTCAAAATGCAACGACAAAATGGCAACCCATACCCTTGTTTAAAACGCATGGTTGGATAAATGGTACTAGAGCGTGCTTCCCCGTAGTCTGCTGCCACAACAACCTGAGATGCAGAGCTGCTTTTGAGTCGTTAACATTATTATTGTTTAGCCTTATGCTGTATTTTGGTTTATAATAGGGCAACGCCTAACCCCACCAGTGGCCTGCCAAGCTGAGCTCCAAAAGCCTCCAAACCTGTGTTCACACCACACACACACACACACACACACACACACACACACACACACACACACACGGCCTGGCTCTCAAAGGCTCAGGCTGTACCTAGTTTTAAGAGGTAAAATGACTCAGGGAGTAACACTTTACAGTTACTCAGAACATATTTGCAGGCTACCTCAAAAACCAGTATAGATTAACAGCAGCTAATAAATATTATGGCAAAGTAAAGCAACTCTACGGACTCAACACATCATTAAATTAAAAAAAAAAAAATCCTTTCTCATATATGAAACTTTCAAAACATTAATTAACCACACACAAAACAACTTCACAAACTCTAAATGTTGTGCACACAAAGCAAGTTACGTGTAAAGGTCTGACTTGACCTGTGCCACCCAGCCAAGTATCTCAGGATAATGCAAAATAGCTGAGAAGTTGTTATGGTGACATAAATCCCATCAGGCTGTGCAGTTACAGCAATGTCTCCTGTGACTCCCGTCACCCCCGGCAACAGGCTTGCTCCAACAACTAACCAACTCTACCTCTCTCCACCCCTGGGCTTTGCTGTCTTTCTGTGCCACCATTTTTCACTCTCAAATGATCCTTGTATTATGTGTGTGTGTGTGTGTGTGTTGTGTGTTGGGAAAGGCCACACGCTGACAAAGACACACCCATTCCTAGAGCCAATCTACATGACCAAGACATTTACACCTTCATAGATATTTAAATCTGAGTCAGCATCTCAAGCTGTGCCACCACGTCTCTCTAAACTATAAACCACAGGGATTCACACACCTTTTAGTATGAACATCCCTGGTTTATATTCACTATGTGCAGCTAAAGACAGGCAGGTTTGCATTATGTGCTGTAACCTCTGTTTGATAGATGTTTGTCCCATTTACACACATTTGAATTTGCCAGTTGTGGAGGAGGGACAATTACAGCTCCTGTCCAGACACTCCAACACATTCTGTCCAAACCTTATTGTTTATAGCCATTTTTACATTAAACCAACAGTCAGGTGGAGCTCACAGACTTCCCCTGACACCAACAGGAGAACCACCACCACAACTGTTTCCTTTCCTCCAACTTTTTTCTCAGAGAATTGACAGAGCTGTGACTCGAAAACAGTGCTGTTATTTTCTATGAAAAAAATTTGTGAGCTTTCTGCATAAACCCTGTGAGGGTTTTGCAGGGGCTCCTACCCCATTCAGGTCCCCCAGGTAACCATGGCAATGAAGACCAAGAAAGAACGCTTTCATGTTGGCGCCCTGAACCGGGATTTGGAGGGGGAAATGAGCAGAGAGAGGAGAGGGAGGAGGAGAGGAGGGGGCTGCTCAGAAACGCACTCCTCAACTTTACAAGCCATACGGTGGGAGGCAAAATGCAATAAGGGAAAAACATGCTACACGGAATCTGAAGCACTGTGTATTGGAAAAGTTACCCCAGTCAACTTACTGGCAGCATCCAGCATTTCTGTTTCAAAGGTAAAACTCACCGTTTTGGAATCCAATTCGTGTCTGTTTTGCGCCAAAACCTTTTCTACACCAGCCTGTTCTGCGTATGTTACAAACCCGAACCCCCTGCGGAGGAAAAAAACAAGTCAATTCAGTCACAAATCTGAATGCAAACTCACGACAGTCCCAGTTTAACAGTCTGATGGAAAAGCATGGAAGAGCATGAGGCATCCAGTGATAGGACGGCGGAGCGCACACGCCTCCTTCTTACCTCGACCGCTTGGTAACGGGATCCCGCATCACCATACACTCCTTCACCTCGCCAAATTTACAGAAGTACTCCTTCAAGCCCTCTGCAAAGACACCATGGGGATAGCGTTAAATAAATACAGACACGAGCTGTGACTTTTCCTGCAGGCCTGGTGTTGATGATGGGCTGCCAGAGGCTGGAGACAGACAATGGGGTCGGGCGGACCACGTTGTGTTTGTGTCCTTCCAGTCCTCAGAGATACGGGCTATCTTGGCCATTGAGCAGGATAGCCCATTAGGCCCTGCGGACCACAAACAAAGCTACACTTGGTGACGATTGGTGTTTTGACACAGCAGCAGTGGGATAATAACACGGGCCATCGCAACAAGAACAAACTGTATTCATGCAGCCTGCGCTCATGCGTCTGAAAATAAATGAATGGATTGAGCAGAGTAAAGCTGAGAGCAACAATAAGGAAAACAACAACACATACGTGGGCAGCAGTCTGGACTAAACTTCTGCTTTAACGCTGAATAATCGATCAGTTCAACTATAAATGCAATTTCATGTCACTCTCAGAGTAAGAGACGCACAGGAAACGGCAGACAAGCCGCTGTATGTGCACGCATTTCCAGTCTTAATCTTCCTGCGTCTCGGTAAGTCTAAATCCTAAAAGCTGATCCTTATTGAATAGGAGGCTTTGATTTAACTATTTACTGTGTTTCTCCTCAACTTCATGACGCATCATATATAACATTTAGACGGTTAATAGCGGGCTGCGTCCACATAAGTAAACAGAAGGCTTTCATTCACAGACTTATTAAAGTAGCGTGTGGGACAGCTCACCTTGTGTTGTCTGCCAACTCAGACCCCCGATGAACATTTTGCTGAATGAGAGAAATACAAGCAGTAAGTCACACACACGCACACAGGAGAACACACACCGATCGGGTACAGCACGCGCAACAGCGAAACGAAAACACGAGCAATTATGGATAAAATAGCATCAATAAAGTAAGAAGAAAGCATCGGCCATGTTGCGAAGTCACCAATCGGCCAGTCGGGCCGTTATAATCCCCTAGAGGAGGGAAAAGGACAGGATTTTCCAGAGGATGGAGGAGAAGTTACAATGTGGCCTTCTGAATGGAAACCGAGATAAATAAACAAACAAGAGGGGGAAAAACAGGCGGAAAGCAGCGGTGCGTCTGCGTCTCCTCCGCTGAGTGGATCCATCCCACACACACACACACACACACACAACACACACACACACATTTACAGACACACACACAGCGTGCTTGTCTTTTGTCTCGGCGCGGCTCCGCTCTCGCACTGAACTCAACTAAAGTCCAAGGTGAACTCAAACCGGGCCGAGAGGCGAGTGGAAGGCAGGCGGACGGGCTGAGGCTGTTACCAGGGGTCGTGGGGGGAGTTGTCCGTGCCGGAGGACAGGCTGCTCTGGCTCCCTTCCGTATCCATTCTGCTCTCCACTGGTATATTCCCGCACTGTGAGGCGAGGAGAGGCAGTGAAGCTCCACTGCTGCTGCTGCTCCAGACTCAGGGGCGGGCAGCCGAGAGAGGAGGAGGGAGGGGGGGTGAGGGGAAGAGGGGGGAGTTGGAGAGGTGGGGGTGGGGTGGTTTAAGGGAGGAGGGGTGAGCGAGGAAACGCACGCACGCACACACGCATGCAGAACGCACGCACGCACAGAGGCACAGACTCCGCCTCTACCTCGTTTTCCCGTAGCCTACCCCAGCCTCGGACCTCCCCCCTCCCTCCTGCACGTTGCCTGCTTTATTCATACACTGCCAGTGGCGCTCTCTCTGTAGTGTTTCCCCGCCGTTCATGTCATTGGTTGATCATAACAGCATGGCCCATTAAAGCGTTTTGAATGTTTTAAGATCTACAGCAGCCACATCACCCGCACGACGATCAGACACAGGAGTATCTTTGTTTATTCTAACAACAAACAAACTCATACAGCCGCGTTTAATACAACCCATGCATCACACCAGGACAGGCCTCATCATTATTAGTAGTAACTTGTCACTCATTAATAGTAATTGCTTCATATTAAGTAAATTTATGAGTATTACGCACGGAAAATGATGTCTTCCTGCAGTGCAAATAGGCCTCAGGTGAGATGAGACTTCCGTATCCAGGAAACCTGCTCCCAAAACAATGAACCTCATTTTGCAAAGATGGTTTTAGTCAGCTATACTTTAAGAGGTCAGTGAGGTGCATGTTGTGTTATGTCATGTTATGTTATGTTATGTTATGATAAGATAACATAAGATAAGACTTTATTTATCCCACCATGGGGAAATTTCACAGTTAATTAGTAATGTTATCTTATGTTATATTTTAAGATAAGATAAGGTGAGAAGACTTATTCCACCATGGGCAAATTTCACAGTTAACTTATGTTATGTTATATTATGTTATGATGATAATTTTTTGTGCAATCCTACATAGGGCTGTCAAAATTAAAGCAGGATAATCCATCATCACGATTAATCTGATTAAATTTTTTTAACTTAATTAACCCATCTGCAGCACAGAATCATTCTGAAGGTCTCTGGCAATGCATTTCAGGCAGTTTGTCCAAGTAGAGTTAGCGTCACACATACACAAATGTGCAGTTGATCCAGTAGTGGCAGGCAGCAGAACCAACCAATAAAGATGGAAGATGCTAAACAGCACATTAGCCCTCTGAATGGAAATATGAGGATAAAAAACCCAAGATGGAGCAGTTGTTTCAAGTTGTTTTGTTGAAACTGTTGAAGATGTTTAATAAACACGTTAAATGCATATATATATATATTCCCTTCTTTATTGAGCTCATACAAAATGAAACACGATTAATATAGATTAAAATTGAATATTTCATCATGATTAATCGAAATTTATCCACAGCAACCCTGTGATTAATCTGATTAAAAATTGTATTCGTTGACAGCACTGTTTATTATATTTTACATGACATGATGTGATCCCTAACTCCCTTCACCCTTAATCGATTATTTATTTTATTTTATTTAACCAGGCAAGAGATTAAGAGCAAATTCTTGTTCACAATGACACCAGCTAGAAAAAGGTAAAACTACTTGTCAAATGAGATACAGCTATCAACCACCATTGTCCTTTTTTTCACTTCGGCAACGTTCCTGTTTCCCTATTGCAAGAAATTCCAACCAAACCTCATGAAACTATTCCTTTTGAGTCTTCCCTATCCATCAATCATTCCTTCCAGTCCATCCCTTGCACAACCCTCAGCCCACCTGCTCCTGATGCCCAGTCTTCACACTAATCCATCACATCTAAACCAGCTGTGATGGCTGCTCCATATCCTTCATTTAGCCCAGTACATATAAATCACAGTTCATTTCCAGTCTTCACCAGCGCTCATCTAAACCCCATCTTACCCACTCCCTCTGTTTCACCCACGTGACAGGCTGTACTAACCAGCTAAGTGGCAGATTAGCAGCATTACCTCTGTTTCAGCCGCTCTCTCAGTCAGGCCAAGCTCGGTCAGCTGAGTAGTTTTGCACAGACTTCAGCAGCTCCGACAGCAAAGTGAAGCAAAGTGAAGTGTTTACGCTGTAAAGTGAAATGTAGATGTTTCCTTTAATACACTGAGGCCTATATTGACCAATCCAGTCAGATGAAATGTAACTTGTTGAGGTTAATTATTTCCTGTAATCAAATTGGTGTTGCACAGAATGTCCTTTCATATCACATAACAGCCTGTTTATGTGTGTAATAAGTTATGTGTAACAGTTCAAACACATTAGACATATTACAAAGTCTGATAAAAGCTTGTATTCATTATGCACCTGACTGAAAGTTTACGGCGATGATGGTTTAACATTCCCACCAGCACATGATGATGTTTCGCATGTGCTGGTGTGTGTTCTGAGACGGACCGCAGCCTGTTTGTGTGTATCGAAGGGGGGAGTCAGTGAGGGGAGGCAGATCAGGGGGAGGGTGTGACTGTGGCCTGGTGGACCATAGCGAGAGAACAGTATGTAGGACAGGGCCTTGCACTGGCTAACCTATCCTAGCTGGAGCCTCGGTTGGGCGTGCTGAATTTCTGCATGCATGATCATTGGCACTGAATAAAAAGAGGGAGAAAGACGGAGGTATGGGGGAGGGGAAGGAACAAGTTAGAGCAATATGAAGAGATAGAATAAAAAAAAAACTTCACTTTACTTCAAATTGCAAGAATAAAGTAAAGTCTTTGAACTGACTGGTGTGAAAAATGTGGAGTTTAAAAGTTCATTTAGAGGCAGGGATTTGTGTTGTTTGAGAAACTTTTGCTAACTTCTTTAAGGGATTTAAGTGACCATGTTTTTCTTAATTTTTAAAGTACGAAATCTAAATTAACATGAGAGTGTGTGAAAGGTCTTTGTTGCGCATGCACTAGACTTTTTATTCCTGCCTTTCCCGTCTCTTTCCTTCTGTCTTGCTGTCACTCTGCCACCTTGAAACACTGCAATAGTTTGTCCAATCCAGGTCTTCACTGCTTTTGTTTCTTTGACCACAACTGACCCAGAGTGGGAAGCCATTGTCTGTGAGTGACCTTTGACCTGCCAGGGCCTGGGACCTGCACTCCAACACCCTCGAGGCAGATTGAAAGAAAACCCGAGTAGGAGATTGGAGAAAAGAGGGAACTTCTGACCATGTGAAACCCTTCTAGATGCAGATCTGTCAGTTGTATGCTACACCAACAGCAGCAGCAGCAGCATTTTCTTGAGCTTGAATCACTCATTTGCATTTAATGCAAAATGTAAAAGGCAACAAGTAGATCCAGGAAGACTTTAGTGAATTAAATACAGGCCATGGAT
This sequence comes from Sphaeramia orbicularis, assembly GCF_902148855.1. Taxonomy (NCBI): domain Eukaryota; kingdom Metazoa; phylum Chordata; class Actinopteri; order Kurtiformes; family Apogonidae; genus Sphaeramia; species Sphaeramia orbicularis. The sequence continues at coordinate 20,126,460 of NC_043961.1, read as the reverse complement.
GATGAAAAAGGACAAAATGGCATGTTTGTTCACGGATCAACGACGAATACAACCAGCAGAAAAGTCTTTTTAAGTGGAAGCCATGAGGCCATTTTAAAGTGCTCCATTTGCTGTGGGTGTTTTTTCCACCTGGCAGGTGGCAAGCCAAAGAAATCATTACATGAGAGAGGTAAGGGGAGGAAACAAGCACACCTGTGGTTGCGCCAGGAGCCCCACCTCCGTTCTCCGATCACAATCCCTCCATCCCCCAGGGGAAGGTGCGGCAAAGGGAGAGAGACAAAGGGAGGAGAGAAAGGGAGAGGAAGGAAGAGATTGTGGGAGAGATTTACAGGCCTCTTTTACAGTTGGCAGAGGTTTGAGTTAACCTTTTATTAATCATATGCACACAAAACAAACTGGACTGATGGTGCAGGGGGAGGCGGAGAGGCTTCCTGGGTGCACAAACACACCACAGCCTATTTACTCTGATGACACAGGACTATTTCTGTCTGTCGGCTGTGTGAGTGTGAGCAACAGTACAGATCTATGCTATAATGCCACACAGACGGTTGGGCGGACAAACGCAGGGAAACACACACACACACAAACACAACACCGACGCCACACAAAGGCTTCTGGTTACAAATCAGCAGAGACCTAACACTTAAAGACAGATTGTCAATACTGCACTTGCCACCATGGAAATTGGTATGGGAATCACAGTTTGTTAAAGAGCTGTCTCTATCCATCAGTGGTGTACAGAAAGCATTATAGACTCCTGGATAACTAATTATCTACTACCTCTCATCATATCTACAAGGACTTTAGATTGAAGCATCAGTTTAGTTCTAGATACTTAAAACTGACACATATACGTAGCACCTCAAAACCAATGGTGGAAGATGTATTCAGTTTTAACATTTGCATAAAAGTCCTGCACAAAAAGCCACACTTGACAAAAGCACAGAAGTATAAGCGGTAAAACGCTGCTAGTTAGTAGTTTTTGGGCTTTTTGCGTAATGGATTTTGTGGAATTTTAGAAGAAAAATCACAGTTTAATGGAGCTGTTAACAACTCATAAACATCTGAAATGTGAGCCAGATTCCATATTTTATGCAAGACATAAGCCAAAAACTTTGGAAAACACAGGAGTGATCTTTAACAAAGTTTATTATCCATGGTGTAAAATCTTCATGTGAGTTACTAAAGCTCGTAGACTTTGAGTGGAGTAAAATATTTGGCTCTGACAAGAATGGAAGCACGAGTATAAAGTGGAATAAAATGTAAATCCCTGTGTAAAGTACAGGCAACTTAAATTCTAAGTGCAGTACTTGTGTAAAAGTACCTAGTTACATTCCTGCATTGCTCAAATTCATGAAAGCGACACATTTATGGGCCATTTACTTCTTAATGATAATAAAACATAAGTAGTTGGTTTTACATCTGAGTTTCTTTATGATTTAGCTAATGTAATATTTATTTATTTACACGTCTTCTATCATTTGTGTTTGTAACTTTGATTCTGTCCTGACCTCTTAGGGGGGTGGGGGGTGGGGAGTGGAGTGATGTCACCAAGCAATTGCTGGAAATGACATCATGACACATACAGATGGAGTCACGACCATCTTTGAGACCATCGCCATGCCAACCTAAAGGAGAGGACTGTGCAGTGACTCACCATCTCTTTGTCGGAAGATGTGCTGCGGGTAATGTAGTGTTAACACATGATGTATTTCACACCAGAGCCTCGGAGCAGTGTGAGGGGACGGCCGACGGATGGAAGGAAAGGGGGGAGTGAGACGTGGGGAAGATAGAAGAGAGGATGAGGAAGTGACAGGGGGAGGATGGATGGATGGATGGATGGATGGATGGATGGAAGGTAGTATGGGGGGAGGGGGTCCAAGAGGGAGAGTTTTGTTGGTGGTAAGAAATCCAAACCACTGCTTTCCTAACTACTTTACACACACACACATACACGCATGCACACACGCACGCACGCACGCACACACACACACACGCAGAGGAACAAGTGGAGTTGCAGTGCGTCCCTGTATCTCTTTTAATCCTTTTTCCACTCCCCCCTCCATTTCTTTTCACAGGACCTATCAACGCCATTCCTAGCCGCTATTTATAGGAGAGCACTGTCCCCCCTGTCCCCCTGCCTGAATGTAGACCAGTGTGTGTGTGTGTGTGTGTGTGTGTGTGTGTGTGTGTGTGTGTGTGTGTGTGTTCAGGGGAACCTCAATAAACCAGTGCTTCTCACTCTTAATCTCAATGTGGTGTGATTCACTGAACAGGATGTATGGGAAAGCAGGCTACAAAGATAGGTGTGTATGTGTGTGTGAGAGCAGGGGGAGGGGTGAATGAGGTTGATTTATCCCACCTGTCCGGTTGTTTCCGGTGCCTGCGTGTCAGTCCACGACCGACTGCTGAAATGTATTCCACGAAGACTTGAGAACACACAAATCATCCCAGGAAATTTAGAAAGGCTGTGTGTATTTATTCCTGTGCATGTGTCCGTAGTCAAACTGACACTAACACTACTAACTAACTCAAACTGTATGCGTCGAGGTGCATTTGATGCCCACACGTAGTTGTTGTACATAGTGACAGTTGCTTGACTTGCGTGCTGCAGTGTGCAGGCCCCACAGCCTGATGGAAGGCAGTGGTTATTGATTTATGAGCTCACAGTTAAATCGTGCCCTGCTTTGTGGTCTAATCAGCAACTGACACATGAGGTCTTCACACATGCTCTTACAAACATTTTAAAGGGATAGTTCACTTTTTGCAGAATTGTGTAAGTTAAATAAACATGTTTCTGTTTGAAGGTTTTGGGGTTGAATGGTGAGATTATCTTAGATTAGCTTTATTGCTGGATGTTTATGGGATCAAGTAAAGGAAGGAGAAACACAGCTGCAAAAAACTTACTTTTCCAGTTTAAAAAAAGAAAAAAAAAATTGGCAGACAGCAAATTTAATGGGTGTTTTGGTGCTTTTGATCGTACCAGATGATTGTCTTGAGTAAATAAAGTTTGTCAAGCCGATAAGGAGGAATATGTAGTTCATCTGAAAACCCCACAATATGAATAACTTTAATGCCATGATTTAGAATGAGCATTAAGTCTGATAAATATTAGGATTTTTAGTTTTTAGGGAGAATTATTACCAAATTGTAGTTGAAAATGGCAACAAAAAGTTTCTACAATCTTTGAATCTTATTCCGATACTTTTGCTTTTTCAACTTCCATCAGGATTAAAGGCATCATCAAACACTTCATTTCACTTTAACTATATATAAAAGCAATAATTATGCCACACTCTACATACTGGGCACAGGTGAATAAAACTAAACTGAGGCTACTCAAAATATTGCACGTTTTAAAATTAATCTTCACTGTTAACCTGGAATCATGGCAGTTACAATCTCAGTGAACACTTTGAAACTGTTTGTTTTAAAGATAAGGACTGAATTAGGAAAAAAATCTTTTAAGTTTTCAGCTCCTGATGCTTGGAATGAGCTTCAGTCTGAGCTCCATCTACTAACACTGATTTCTTTGACTGATTTGAACCCATAAAGACCCAGCACTACTTTTGTGGCAGCTCTCAAATGATTTTTCCCTCTATATTTAACTTTCCTTACATGATTTATCGCCATTTATTGTAATAACTTCTTTATTTTGCGTTTTTCCTGTGCATTTTTTCCTATATTTAATTCACTGATCATGCAGATGTTCATAAAAGCTCAGATTAAAGTTAGGGTTATTATATCAAAACCAGAGGAAACTGAAGAAAAACTTACTTTTTCAGCAAATCTATCAATAATTGAACATAAAAACAAGCATCTCCATCCACTGTCATTGATCCAACTCCATGGGTTTTACCAATGAATCAATGTTGTAGAAGATGACGCTGTTTTCATGTTCAGTACGCAACCTCTGAACATCCAAATGGGTCATATTTGTTGGCCATGAAAAGACAACAAACTGCATTTTACACCAATTATTTCTGCATATTAATAGGGTTAGGGGTTTGGGTCTTTATGGTTTAAAGAGAGTATTAAAACTCAAGACTGTTGGTCTGTAAATGTTTCAATTAATTGTATGTGTTTTTTCTGTTTGCAAATGCTTTTATTATTGTAAAACTCTAATGATGTGATTGTATTCCTGCTGTCTTGGCCGGGTCTCCCTTGAAAAAGAGACCCCCCCCCCCATCTCAGTGGGGCCAACTTGATTAAATAAAGGTTAAAGAAAAAAAGAAAAGTCCTGGAAATCAGAAACCAAACAGCTTCTATACCTGTTAAATCTACTATTAACAAACTTTTGAGCTAGAAAAAATATGCTCAAATACCCAAAGCTTTGTTTAATTGTTAAAATTCTCTAATTCACACAAACTTCGTCACACAAACATGCAGCTCTCAAATAACCAGAGGAATCAGAAGAGGAGACTGTATCATTCCTTGATGAAGAAGAAGTGCTTTTAGCCAATCTATGTTTTCAATTCCAGCATCAAATGAATGGAATTTCCTACCAGTATTCATCACCTTTTGTTCTTTTACTCATCAGCTGAAATTGTGGCTCATAAACAATGAAACATACACTCACTGAACATAACTATATCTGAAACAGTATATTTGGATTCATTTATTTAGTCCTAGAATTTTTTAATATCGGATGGATTGGCATTTGTTGCATTGTGTTGCATTTCAATTAGTTTTTTCACACTGTTTTATTAATGTTTTGGATTATTTATGAGCTTTTCTAGATTGTTTCTGTTTTCAGGCTGCCTTTAAACATCTGGCCAGGGTCAATAGATGAAAATGAGCCCTGTCAGCTGACTCATTTGCAGTTTCTCACATTTCTGATGATTAATAAGCACTGTCCCTGTCAAACAAATACAATACAAATGCATACATATATACTCTTATGAAATGCTAAAATCATCCCATTATCCAATCAGAGGACAGATCATTTCTAATTATGTTAAAACAATCATCATAAAGTTTATATGTCCTCCCCTAACTGAGTGATGGGATGATTTAGCAGCTCATGAGTGTATTCACTTTGTCATGGTTATGTGTGCTGGAGCTTTTTCTCATTGTTTTCAAGTATAATCCTCCACCAATGCACCTGTTGCCTATTTGAGTGTGCAGATTTTTTTTTTTTATAAGCAACCAAATTGTAGGTAAATCATAATAACCACACAAGCTAGATTTCAGTTTTCTACAGAACATGTAAATCACACAGCAGGGTGGAGACAAGACAAAGCGTTGAAAAAAATCTGCTGAATAAAGTGGCAAACAGGAGCGAGTCGATGACAGGCATAAGGTGTGTGTATTCCTATGTATTTCTGTGTGTGTGTGTGTGTGTGTGTGTGTGTGAGAATGTGTGTGCAGCTGCCAAGTGACAGAATGAAGGGAGGAGAAAGCAGAGAGCAGAGGGGGTCCATTGTGGATCTTTGTGTGGCTCAGATTGTCCTCTTCTCTGGGAAAGTGGAAACTCAACACTCCTCTCCAGAGGTCTGGTTACCAGGTGAGAGAGGAGGAAAGAAAGGGAAAAAACAGAGAGAGAGAGCGAGGGAGAGAGCGCTGCATAGGTGTGGAGAGAGAAAGCAAAAAGGGAGGCGAGAGAACAGACCATGAGATTTTGGGCATGAGAGCTGGAAACTGAGAGAGGCTGAGAAAGATCAGGAGATGAACACAGAGATAGGAGGAAACAGCCTGAGAAAGAATAAACAGAGAGAGGCTCAGATTGGGTTTAAATCCCACAAGACCCCAAAAACGGATGATCAAAGTGTAAAAACCCTGAATACATTTTAAAATGCATTGTGTGCTATGCTAGCTCATTACATGTGGCCTATAGATAAAGTAATGATGTGGAATTAAACTGATATTATCAGCTTTATGTCTCCTCTGTAGGGAAACTAACCGTGGGTTTACAGAAAGCAATCAGATCATGACCTCATCTGAAGCAAATACCACATGTGGATGTCAACATCCCATACCAACATCCCGGCATAATAACAAAATCAGCAGCAGTGATCCTTTTCATAATCGACCATTAATCTAACATGAAGCCACTGGTACCCATTTATGACTTAGTTATAATATGACTCCTCCTAGTGGACGCTTTAGGGACCTCATGTACAGTCAATTTAAGTTCTTTCAACTTTTCCCATCTTATGAAATGAAACAAATCACCACACATTTTGTATCTAAAAAGGAACATTTAATTTCTTATTCCACTTTTTTTTTCTTTACAAACTATATATATATATATATTTATTTATTTATTTATATTTATTGTACAAACACCACCTTTAACCCTGAACACTAAAGTTTACAAAGTACAAAGAGAACGTACACTATCTAACTAGAAGAAAAACCACTCAATTTCCAAACATATTCCAACTTGAGGTTGATGATTTAGAATGTGCATGAAATATGAACCATTAAAAATTGAGAAAAAAAAAAAGACAAACAGACTTTAAAATAAGAAAGCCAAACTTCTTACTTGTGGTCTACATTGAATACCAGATACAAATGGCTGCCTCACACCATGATTTGGAGCTAATTTTCTTGGTGGACTTTTTTCTTTACATGAGGCTTCCATCTTCTGTTTACAGACAAGGGTACTCTTACACCGCACCTACCTCCTGCCTCGTCTATTTTTATTTTTAACAAAGAAAACCATGATAAAAAAGAAACATGTCATTGTAGATCAAACTCATACACAGTACTATTGTTGCTGTGTCTATATGTGTGTGTGTGTGTGTGTGTGTGTGTGTGTGTGTGTGTGTATAAAAAAGACGGAGCGATGGGAGACGATTGGGGGTCCACAGGAGTGACCATGTGTGTTTGACAGGAGTGTTTTTGTGGATGGTTTCTCTCTTTCTCCCCTGATATTGTCTGGAGTGGATTGTGGAGGCGGTAGCTCTGAGAACAGCTGCATCTGACAAACACTGCGTAAACACTATGTGTGTCACTTGGGGATTGTGTCTATGTGTGTGTGTGTGTGTGTGTGTGTGTGTGTGTGTGTGTGTGTCTATGTATGTGTGTGTGTAAGGACACTTTTACATTTGCAAAGAGGAGTTGAACCACTTATCTAATAAGCATTTGGTCTGTCTGAGACATACATCACATGGCCATTGGAGTGATGAGTCCCATTTTGGTTTTAAAAAAGATCAGGGTGTAATTATAAATGGATAAATTAACCCTTTTCTAATAGAGTTCCTATTTGTATGTCAGTGCAGAGACTAATATTGGCCTTCCGTGTTAATAAATAAATTACAATAATAGGATAGCAATAAACTGCAAATCGCCATTACAAATAAAACTGTCCACTAACAGTGTCTGAGACTGTTTGTGTGTGTGAATGTGTGTATGTGTGTATATATGTATGAATGTATGTGTATGTCTGTATGTATAAATGTATGTATGTGTGTATGTATGTATAAATGTATGTGTGTGTGTATGTATGTATAAATGTATGTATGTATATATAAATGTGTGTATGTACATATGTATGTATGTATGTAAGTATGTATATATGTATGTATGTGTGTATGCATGTATGTATGTATGTATGTGCAGTCATACATGTACAGAGTGTGCATGCACATATTTGGGTGTGATTTTTTTTGCATGCTAACAGGCAGGTATCACTGTCCTCCATTGTAGGCATAGTCTGCCTTGTTGTGCATGACCAGTCTGTTCTCCACGAAATAGAAACTGTCTGACCGGGTTTCATAAGGACACTCCACCATCTGACGGACTGCAAAACAGACAAACACATGCACATCAGCACTTCTAGCCAAGGTTTTTGTACTAATTATGTTCTTCTGATTAAAAGCAACTGTATAAAGAAGTGGTTTGTACATCTGGTACGGGGGCAAGCAAGAGTCTGAAACTAACAATCTGTCAAAACGTCAGAAGGGTTTTTGTTTGTTGGCAGGACAACACACCATGACCAATTAATTTAAACAACATAGCCTGATAAATTTTACATTTACACATTTTCTGTGTCTAAATATGCAACGTGAGTGTTTTAGTAAAACATACTTCAGAAAAGAAAACATAGTACTTTAGCGATGAATGCTTCTCTACACTTAACATTTCCTATGTGATTTATCACCACTTATTATAATATTATTCTCTGTATTTTGCATATTTCATAGTAAGAGTAAGTATTTCCCTATATTTGATTTATTGATCATGTATTTTATCAAAACAGAGAAAACTTGAGAAAGAGTGACTACAATCACTTTGATTTGTCAAAATACATGGGTTTTATTGTTAATTAATGTTGCAGAAAATGAGAGTGTTTTCAGAGCCAAATAAAACACATCTGATGCTGCTGAAAAGGTGAAAAACTGTAACAGGATTACTGTTTCAGACATTGTTAAATGTTTTAGATCAGTAGATGCTTTTGGTCACTGGCAGTAAGTCCTTATTTTCATTTATGTGGATAATAAGGTAACAGGCTGACATAACCTCCTCCTCTATTCATTGTGCAAACCAGTCAAACTGTCCCATAATTGTTTCTTATGGCTGTAGATGAAGAAAAGCCGACTCACCCAGACTCTCAGACAGCTGAGGGAACTCGTAGATGTGCTCGCAGGTGTTACGACTGTTCGGGATGCAGAATCCAAAGTCAAAGTCAAAGCTCTTCAGCAGGTGATCACGGAAATAATGCCTTTCAATCATTCGGAAGTTGTTCAGAGGCCGATTTCCAACTGTGAATTCCACCCTGATTTAATAATACAGAGAGAAGGAGACTGAGATGTTTGAACAGGATTTAGTCATTACAGTCAATCTGATGATAGACGATAATACCACAACTGTTGTCATTGTTTGTGTACGGGACAGGGTGTGTGTCTGTGTGTTGGTGATTCAAGATTCAAGACTTTTATTTGTCACATGTGGATGTACAGGTACACCCCTGTACAAACTGTGCATAGCAATAATATGATAAATATATATAAAATATTCATTCATTCATTTATTTGTTTTAAGCAGAAGAAAAAACTAAATTTTATGTGCACAGAGAACTAATAGCAGAGCAAATATATTAGTGAATAAAATATCTAAAATATAATATGAAATGTACATATGGACATGTAGGCATACGTGTGGGTCACTCACGTAGCTCCCACAGTCCTCAGTCTGAGGAAGGCTGGGGTGAACTGGTACCGTACAAACCGACCCACGCTGGCATCTCCCTCTCTGTTCTCCTCATCATCTTCTGAGACACAACATAGAACAAAGTCATTTCACTCTATTCATACCAATTTCATGGTAATACTAAGAACAGGATCAGTACATTTATTTTTAAGGTCATACATGGTACACACGTGATCTGAGCACACCCACTCTACCTGCATGTGGGGGTTTGGCGATCTCAAACAGGACTGTGCTGGTCTCCAGATCTCTGATCTTAAAGCGCACAAAGTCGATGTTATAAACATTTTCCTCAGGTTTACAGAGGTACCCTGCAGAGATGATAGCAGGTAGGAGATGTAAACATGTAAATTGTGGTCCATATGCATACAGATATGCTGCTTGGTATCTGCAACATGCAAAACACTGTTATTTAGTTTGTGAGCACATCATTCTGCATAAACTCTAAAAGGATTCCTATTCTCTACATATGTGAAGTTAGCTAGAATGGTATTTTTTAAATCAGATAAGACAGATAATACCAAGTGTGTATTGTAGCTTATTTTGGCTTCGATCCAGCTGATGTCGTCATGTCTATGCATGTCCTGATGTCAGCATATCAATTGCCTGTATATATGTGCCAAGTTTGAAGTAAATTGAAACAAAATTGATGTTTTTATAGACATTTGAAATTTCACCCATGATAAATAAATGGGGAGAAAAAGACTTTAAAATTCTTTCAAAAGTTTGAACTTTAACCAATTTTTCCCAAAATGTTATCACATCTATTCAGTCACTGGCAATCTATAAACCCAATTTGGTATGAATTCAACCAATAGTTTTGCTGCTAAAGTGTTCACAAACAAACAAACAAACCAAACCAAAAACAACTACAATACCCTGTGCCTCCCCTTCGGGGGCCGGGGTAATTATAATGATAAGATAATATGTGACTTATTGCTTCTGAAAATGGTACAGCAATAGTCTTTAAGGCAGGAGTGTCAAACATACGGCGTGCAGGCCAAAATCGACCTGCCAGAGGGTCCAGTCTGGCCCGTGGGACAAATTTGTGAAATGCAAAATTCCACTTGGATATTAATAATCAAGGGTGTCAAATTCATTTTAGCTGAGGGGCTCAATTCAACCTCAAGTGAAATACAATCATTATAACATATAATGTAAAATACAATCATTATAACATATACATAAAGACAACTCCAGATTTTTCTCTTTGTTTCAGTGTAAACAATAAAATTACTTGAAGATGTTTACATTTACGACCTATCTTTTCTCAAAAGTGTGAATAACATGAATAAATATAGAAAACCTGAAACGTCTCAAGAGAAATAAGTGCAATTTTAACAATATTCTGCCTGGTACTAAATATGTTCTGCCTTTATTGATCCACTGTGATCTGTACGGTGTAATGTACATGTGTAAATGATAAACTGAGATTTAATATTGTTAAAATTGCATTTATATTGCTTAAGAAATTTCAGGTTGCTTGTAGTTGTTCATGTTATTCACACTTTTTTAACGGATAATTTGTAGATGTAAACATTTTCATAATGTAATTTAACTTTTTCCACTCTAAAACATAGAGAAAAGTTTGAGGTTGACATTGTTTATGGGTTATTATGTTGTATTTTACTGGTCTGGCCTGCTGGAGATCAAACTGGGATGAATGTGGGACCTGAAATTGAATGGGTTTGACCCCCCTGAGGAAGAAGAAGAAGAAGAAGAAGAAGCAGCACTGATTATTGAGGTGTTATTTATCTGTAAGTAGGACTATGTTAGTAGTGATAGGCCTCCTTTTCCGCTCTAATGCCTTATTTCCCTGTAGTCAAATCCCAGCCTGTAGGTCATGTCCTTTTTGTGCAGGTTGAATAAACTCTACATGTTCAGGTCCACTATGTTTTTAGAGCTACTGCATTAGACACAGCCTACTGAAGGGGAAGAACAGCCCATGTTTATAGACACTGTTATCATCCTCCAACACCAGGCTCTGTGTGTGTGTGTGTGTGTGTGTGTGTGTGTGTGTGTGTGTGTGTGTGTGTGTGTGTGTGTGTGTGTGTGTGTGTGTGTCCAAACCTCGGGTCGCCACTCTCAGTCCTAACACATCCTCGGGGCTGATGTGTCCACTTTGCGTCCGGAGTTCCTCCTCGGTGACGGGCCTGCTGTCCACCTGGCTCCTGCGGGACTTGAGCCTCTTCAGAACCCCTCCGCCCGGCTTGCGGTCCCTCGGTGGGGCCGCGGTGCCGTGGCCGCCGCCGGGGACGTTTTCAGCAACAGGCGCGTCGCTGCGGGCTTTGGCTCCGCTCATCGTCGACTCTCCTCGGCTTCCCTCAGCCTCTGCGCGGCTCCTCCGTCTTTGTTTTGCGATAAATGGGAGAAGAAGATGGCGTCGGAGATGTCGAATGTCGAGAGAACTGTCGGTGAACGGTCAAGCTCTTGTTTTAGTAAGCGCATGCTGTACAGTTGCCATGACAACACGTCCACGGAGCCGGAGGAGGGAGTGAAGACGTTTCTGGATGCGTCCACTAGGGGGCGATGGGCAACTCTGTAGATGTTTATTTTTTTATGCAGGCAAGAAAAACTTTATTTCATTCCAGGGGAAGCACAATATTGTAGCCAAAAATAAACAGACAGACAGATAGATAGATAGATACATACATACATACATAGATCAAAACTATAAAAGCAAAAATTAAAAGATTTATTAAGATTCATAACATTTAATGATAATAATAATAATAATAATAATAATAATAATAATAATAATAATAATAATAATAATAATATGAAAGCATGTTCCCTATATGAATAGATGAAAAGATTTAAATATAAAAGATAGAATAGTGCAAAAATACATATTGCAACTAAGTGCAGTTACATGAAGTATTGTAATATATTAAATATTACTTTGCGATTTATGCAGGTAAAAACCTTATTTTATTCCAGGGGAAGCACAGAAATGCAGCTAATAACAAATAGATAGATAGATAGATAGATAGATAGATAGATAGATAGATAGATAGATAGATAGATAGATAGATAGATAGATAGATAGATAGATAGATAGATAGATAGATAGATAGATAGATAGATAGATAGATAGATAGATAGATAGATAGATAGATAGATAGATAGATTAAAAAAGTGAATCAAAACAATAAAAGCAAGAAATAAAAGATGTGTCATGATTCATAATGTTTATTGTCATATACATATTATGGTAACATGTTCCCTGTAGAGACAGACAGTTGTAAGTACAGTTACATGAGGTATTGCAATGTAACATTGTTACACAGGCTATAGATACACATATTATATATAGGCCTATTATTACATGGTCCAGACTGGGATATTGGTTGTAGAGTAAAATTAAAGTAGTCTTGTAATATTCATGTTATAGTCGCCTTTATTAAGTAGACACAAAACATAAACAAGAAAAAAAAGAAAAACACATTCTTATTCCTATAGGTGATAAACAAATGAACTTGAGCACCGTATTGTAGATGTTCTTTTCCCCACTGATAGGCCCACTGATAATACAATGCAATCACACATAGTAATAATAATGTAAAGTCTTCTTTGTTTGTTGTGTAACATGTAAACAGTGCTTATGGCGTTGCCTTGGTGCGCAGGGGATGCAAATGACCACTGCAAACACCTAAAGCTGATGCAAATGGGCTGTTGTGTTGGTCAGTGCTTCCTGCTGTTAAGATGCCGAAAACTCTCCACGAAGCAGCGAAACCTGCGTGGATCCGATTCCTTTTCACTTTCTGTGAAACGGCTGTGCGCGTCAAATAGAACCAGTTCATCCAGTCTCCAAAACAGAGACCACTGTCAAGTCAGAGGAAAAAACGCAAAACAACTTCCGCTGTGGATTTCAAATTAAAACGTGCTCAATTTGTCACTTATTCAGCTGTCATTCAGGATTCTTTCGGAGCCAAAACGAAGACTTTAATGTTTGATATTGAAAATAAGATTTCACATTGAAAACACACCCTGAAAACTGAAAAAAGAAACATTGGCTATGAAAAACGTGTATTATAAATCAAAACAGGATTTGGCATTGATAACGTTTGGCTGAAGTTTCAAACAAAGACATCAAATTTAATTTTTATTACTTTTCTGCATTTTAATATGTTTTTGAATTAAAATCATATTATTTTTATTTGATGTCACTGTTTTATCAATGATAGTTTATCATTTCAATGCCTTTTTTTATCACAAGTTTTTTATGCTTACTGTCATTTTTCAGTTTCAACTTTGGTGACATTTTTGGCACCAAAAAACACATTATAATGCAATAAATAATAAAAATGAAGTAATATAACATTTGATGTCCGTGTTTTAAACTTCAGTGAAACATTATCAATGCCAATACCTGTTTTGATGCCAATGCATTTTTTTAATACACATTTTTCAGTGCCAATGTTTCTTTTTAAACTATAAACTATCATTGATAAAACAGTGACATCTGATAAAAATAACATGATGTTAACACAAAAACACATCAGAATGCAAAAAAGAGAAAAGAAATAGTGTAATATTTGATGTCTGTGTTTTAAACTTCAGTGAAGTGTAATCAATTGCAATACCTGTTTTGACGCCATTGCAAATTTTTTTTTTTTTTTTTTTTTTTTTTTTTTTTTTTTACAATACATGTTTTTCAGTGCCAATGTTTCTTTTTTCAGTTTTCAGGTTTGTTTTCAGTGCAAAATTTTATTTTCAATATCAGACGTTAAAGTCTTCGTTTTCGCTCTAGAGATTCTCTTCATCAGTGTTTTATTTTCATTGGCTTTTACATTTTTAACCCTCATGTGTCACTATAGACATTTTTGTCCATTTGAACAAATTCCCCCTCTTCGTTTCGGTTGTGTTAGTGCTATGGTACATTATTTTAGTTACAAAGTCTGACAAAGTTTATAATTCTAATTTTAATTGTCATTTTTTAAATATTCCATCAGAACACTGAAAAAAAATATTACACTCGTGACATTCTAGACAAAAAATGTCTACTCCCAAAAACTGTTATGAAAACAGTATAGATGGATGTTTTTTGTTTTTTGTTTTTTTTTCCACTTTTTTTTTTTTTTTTTTGGTAAATATTTTTAATTACTTCAGTTTTGATCAAAACTATCAAATATTGAATAAGTGTCTGGATTTTAACCCTTTAAATAGTTTCATTACCTGATGCTAAAAGTGTTTTACATAAATGAGATTAAATGAAATGTTCCATGAGATATGACTATTTTATTCATTTTGTTGATACCTTGGTTATTTTTATTCATTTTGTCAGTTGTTTATTGTTCATTTTCTTCATTTTTCTTCATTTTTTGTGAAAGGTTTTGTTCAGATTTTTGTTCAGTACATTATTTCCGATTATTTTTTTTAATTTGTTGATTATTTTTTATTCATTTTGGTAAATTTTTTTGCTACGTTATTCCTTTTGTTAAGTACTCGTTTCATTTTCTTGAGCTTTTTGTTTATGTTTGATCATTCTTTTTGCTCTGCTGAATATTTTATTGCCAATTTTGCTCGTTTTGTTGGTTACCTTGCCCATTTGTGTTTCAATGTTGTCAATTATTTTGTTGGATTTGGACGTACTTTTTCATTTCAGGCTTCATATCCTTATTCTAGAGAAGAAGATTAGGGCCACTGGAAAAAAATTAAGGTCTAGAATTCTGACTTTAACCCTTTCATGCATGAATTATGAAAACCTTAATCAAGATTTTTTTTCCTGAGTGTTTTTATTCATCTTTAGGCATGAAAAAACAATACGATAGAATTATTTTTATGAACCTATTTTTCAGTAAGTTACAAAAAATTCCACTCAGTTGGACAGCATACGTTTAATTTTTTGAAGCTAAGAAATATATATTTGAAACCCATCATCATAAAGTGATATACTGTGTTAAGCTAATCTGATGTTTTCTCACATTTTATAATATTCTAATACTAGTTATGGAGATAATACGCAAAAAAAAAAAAAAAAAATTGTTTGAGAAAATTAGCAATTGACTTACTATCAAAAATGTTAGTGCATATCATGTTTATCAAGAACAGCAAATTTACATTAATGGTCTGAATGTCAGTGGAGATGATGCATGAGCGTCCACTGTGTTGGTTGATATCCTCCTGAGATCCAGTAAAGTGAAACTCTTTAGCTTTTTTACATTAAACAGTCATCTTGATTGGAAAGTGCATAATGCAACAGTTTTTTTCAGATACATTTTTTAACCCTTTCATGCATACTGGTCACTACAGTGGACAGCTATTCTACAGCTTTTCTCTTCTATATTCATGGATTTTGTTGTTTTTGTTGTTTTGTTTTTTTTCACACATATCTTTATTAAAGTTTTAAGACACTACATATCTTTTCTGACATGAATTGGTAACATTATGTAGATCTCTCCTGAGCATAAACCCCCAGAATCACAAAGCCCTCCCCATAGTTTTCACACAATTTATCAGTAAATACATGTTTCTGTGTGTCAAAAATTAAACGTGTGGTGTCCAGCTGAGAGGACATTTTTGCAACTTCATGAAAAATAGGTCCATAAGAATTTTTTTTTTCCCATTATTATTTTCTTTATGTATCTTTTAATTTTTTTAAAAATTATTTTTATTATTATTTTTTTAAATTTATCTTTCAGAAGAAACTTTTCAATCACATTGTTTTTTTCATGCCTGAAGAAGAATAAAAACACTCAGGAAAAAATTTTGATTAAGGTTCTCATAATTCGTGCATGAAAGGGTTAAAATTATTTTTAATTTATTTATTTTTTAATGGAATGTCCTTTGCAATGAACAGCATTTTTTTTTTTTTTTTTTAATTAAAACTGTCAAACTTTAGTCCCCTATAGAGGACAACAGTGCATTGCTGGGTCACAGGAGGACATGGAATTAAAACAAATAAACTCATGAATATACAAGTAGAACAGCTGAAGAACAGCTGTCCACTGGAGTGACCACTATGCATGAAAGGGTTAATCTCAGAATTCTGACTTTTTTCTAAATAATAAAATCAGAATTTTGACTTTTTTCTCACAATAAAAATAAAATATATATATATAAATTGGACTTTTTTTTTTTTTTTAACACAGTGGCCCTAATCCTCTTCCGTATTACCCCCCCACCCCACTCTAAATAAATAAATAGATAGATAGATAGATAGATAGATAGATAGATAGATAGATAGATAGATAGATAGATAGATAGATAGATAGATAGATAGATAGATAGATAGATAGATAGATAGATAGATAGATAGATAGATAGATAGATAGATTAAAAAAGTGAATCAAAACAATAAAAGCAAGAAATAAAAGATGTGTCATGATTCATAATGCACGGAAATGCAGCCAATAACAAACAGACAGACAGACAGAGAGACAGATAGATAGATAGATAGATAGATAGATAGATAGATAGATAGATAGATAGATAGATAGATAGATAGATAGATAGATCAAAACAATAAAAGCAAGCATTAAAAGATTTATTAAGATTAATAACATTTATTATTTTTATTATTATTATTATTATTATTATTATTATTATTATTATTATTAATAATCATCATCATCATCATCATCATAATCATCATAATAATAATATGGAAGCATGTTCCCTATATGAATAGATAAAAAGATTTAAATATAAAAGATAGAATAGGGCAAAAATATATGTTGCAACTAAGTGCAGTTACATGAAGTATTGTAATATATTAAATATTACTTTGTGATTGATGCAGGTAAAAACCTTATTTTATTCCAGGGGAAGCACAGAAATGCAGCCAATAACAGACAGACAGACAGACAGACAGACAGACAGACAGACAGACAGACAGACAGATAGATAGATAGATAGATAGATAGATAGATAGATAGATAGATAGATAGATAGATAGATAGATAGATAGATAGATAGATAGATAGATAGATAAAAACACAAAAATTAATAAATAAATCAAAATAAATAAATGACTGACCGTGTATGTATTTATTTTCTTAGTCAGACAGACATTATACCTCCACACTGTGCCACACACGGTCCAACCCAAACCTCCTCTTCATCACACCTTCATCATCTCCTCCTCTTCCTCCTCTTTCTGCCTGGGTGCATTTATTTTGTGAACGCGCGCCTTTTCCTGTCTGCTCGTGTTTGTCCGTGCGTCTTGATCTCCATGGCAGCGGGGCTCGACCTGAGGCGGGCAGAGGGAGTGTCCGCTGGGTGAAGAGCGCTCTGACGTCTTATTAGTGTGAATGACTTGAAAAAAACAAGTGACAACAGCTCAGCAGGAGAGACGATCGCGGAAAACCGAGGAGCTTTTTCTTGCTTTTGTAACTTCTTCCCTCTTCCTTCCGCCCTCCACCTGTATGACTGCGTAAAGGCAAAAGGTAAAAACAAACAAAAAACTTTAAATCAAATGTCTCATCTGGTGGGAAAGTTCAGACTGATTATTTTAGGAGCAGGTGCTGTCTGCTATGTTGCGACTTTCTGTGTTTTCCAAGCTTTGGGGATAATTTTTTGGAGATTATGGCTGTGCGTAAACATGCATTTTCATAAATCATTCATTAGATGTTAATGCTTGGCGTTTGTTTAAATAAGACTTGTAGTTCCATTCATTTATCTCAGTCTCCTTTGTCCATTTGCAGAGGACTGAGCTGGTTCAACGACTGGGAGTTCATTGTTGACGCGTTTATTAGTAACTTATTAACAACCCAAAATGAAACATATGTGTCACTACAACGTTAATAAACCTCTTTTTTATATGGGTACAAATAGTTACAACGCGGTGTTTTGGTCGCTGTAGTTTGAGATGATTCACTTCTGAAAGATTTTCCTCTCCCAACATCACTTTTCCTGAAGTTAATGACTGCGTAAACGAAAGGAACTGTGTGGCCTTGGTAGGGGTATCGGGCACTGAAGTCAAACAAAGATAAAGAGGCGATAAAATCCTGAAAAGAAGCAGCAGAAATGGTTTTCTCCAGCTTTCCAGGGTTGTCTAAATAAGTGCTGGGAGTCATCTATCAGCTGCAGACAATGTTTGTTTCCTTAGATCACAATAAGACAGATGAAGAGCAGAAACACAGAAAACATTGAACTTTTTTTTAAGTGGGCGGTGATAACATAGTTGTGGGTGTCCAGTCTTATCATGTTGCACAATACAATGCACACCCAGGTGTTTATAGAGAAAAATTGTAAAATATATCACATGCAAAAAACACCTGAGTGCACACTTGGCTATTGCCTGGAATCAAAACAATGTATGCAAACCAGCTGGAGATTGATATTAAGAGAGTGAGACTGTGACACATTTTGCAGACACAATGAACACTGCTCTGTATTAAAGCGTGGGGTGTGGAGTTACCGGTTTGTGGAAATGTCTTACAGGTCAAACCAGATGACATACTGCACCTGTGGCATTAGGAAACATCACTGTTATCTTTTTTCACACAGTGTATATTAGGCCTGGCTTTAGACAGAGATTAGTCTTGAGTTAAGTGGTCATATGACAGGACTTAAATAGCAAGTTGTTTTTTCTTTTAGTAGTTAAGTAGAGTGATGTGATTGCCATTTTGTATTGTACATGAGTGTGATGACTCATCCGGGCTGTTGAGATGTCTCTCAGTTGTGTTTTATGGTCTCTATTGTAGTGATTTGTCATCTAATGTGTGGTTTAAAGGGTGAACTGTCACTATAAGTTGACAATCGAAGTGTTAATCATTTACCGTCACTGTAACGACACGTCAAATCAGTAAAATTCTGAATCTGAACATGGTTTTTCTGCTGCTATAGGAGTTTTCTTGGTTGCAAATGAGGTAGAGGTGGGACCTTCCTGATCATGTGTGGCTAGGGTTTTTTTCAAGCAGTCCTACAAATCATGTGTTTGAAGAAAATCACAATTATGCTTAAACAGTACTGCCAAAACTTACTTTTACTACATAAAATAAGCACCTTGTCTTTGTCAAAAGTGTCAAAATTACTGTGATTGATGTTGGAGGTCCCAAAGAAAAAAAGAGGATAAGAGTTCTAAGTCCTTTGGCGTCCTTAAAGGTTAAAAGTCTGCTTTCTAAACTAGTTAAGTAAGTATTTGACAAGAAATTGCAACATCAGCAGCAGCAGCCACAATGACAAATGACATCCACATAGTAAAATTATGATTTCCATGAGACTCCCATCCCAGTTTTCCCTCCATGCATTCTGATATGTGAACTTCTTTTGTCATAATTGAAAAACCAAACTTTGCAGATATTATTCCAGCAAGAAAACATTTCTGTTTGGTATGATTGATTGTTCCTGCTTTTCCCCTGTCGTAGTACTCTGAAAAAATCTCAACCATCCAGATTTACCCAGTTGCTTTTGCAAAAACATTGTAAACATCTCGTCTTTCCTTGTCTCTCAGCAACTCAGTTATGGAGAGTTCCATTGAGGCCTCGCAGATCGGAGACCCCTCAAAACCCAAGCCTACCCTGGCCCCCAAACCTCGGCTCACTCCCAAGCCCTTCTCCCTGCAGAATAAAACCACCTTTCGCTCCATAACTGCTCCAAAGACCACCACCACAACCGTCAAGCCAACAACACACCAGACCGGAAAATCGGAAGATACAGGCGTCCCCAAAACCACTCTGACCCCACCAGCTCTGAAAGCTCCTCCACAAAGCACAACGCCTGAATCCAAACCCAGACCTGTGAGTGAGCTCACCAAAGATGAACCAAAAGCTGCCAAAGAAAATAAAACAAGCCCACATGTAGAGGATGTTCCTGACTCAACTGAAGTTCCTGTAAAATCAAAGAAACCACCACCATCTGCTGCACCCAAGACATCCCAATCTGAGCCAACGCAGAAAGAAAACGTCATTCAGACCAACCATAAAGCATCCACAGACGCTGTTAGTGGAGTAAATAAAGACGTAACAAAGACAGGAGATGAAACTCAGGGTTCTGGGATCAAAACGGATGAAGAATCAGGTTTTTCTGATCCAAAATACACATGGGGTGGAACCAGGAAGCGCCTTTCCACAAAGCTAACATCTAAGTTTGAGTCAGGTGGTGTACCCCTGCCCCCACAGCCCACCCAGCCCACCCAGCCCACCGTAACCCCCTCCCCAAGCACCACAAAAGAAGATGCAAACAAATCAGCGCCTTCCAAACCAAGCCAGATGACCTTAGAGCCACCACAGAAAGAGAACGACGACAGCGGACTAAACGAAGAGCAGAGCGGAGGAGGCAGCATCAAACGGAGGATCAGTCTTCTGTTTGACGCATCCAAACCTGAGGTCAGTACTAAGAGGGAGGAGCCAGAAGTGATCGGACAGATGAACAGCACAGGGGGGGTAAAAGAGCGGATTAAGAACTGGGCTGTGGAGGCGAATGCAGAGACTCAGAGGACTGAGAAGAAGCCCCAGGTAGCTCCCAGACCTCGCTCCAAGAGGTGAGTTGTCTTGGTTTTATCTGTGTTCTTTCTCTTTGTGACTTGACCGGACATGCAGAAAATGAAAAGAACATTCTGTTGCAATTAATCTGGTGCAATAAGATCAGATGTTTGTGTTAAAGTGATGACACGTAACTGAATACATCTCTTCAAGGTTAGGGGTGTAAGAAAATATCGGTTCAGCGATATATCACGATGTTTCATTTCACAATACTGTATCGTATTAAAAAGTATTGTATTGATTTTTTTTTTTGTATTTATTCAAATGCAGACATGGCGAGGGTTCAGTTTAGTTTTTTTGATTTTCCTTTTTGTTTTATTTATTATTTTCTGTTAAATAATGGTTATTTGAAGCATCCTATAAGCACTCTTTACTGTCTGAAAGAGGCAGATGTTAGGTCCTTTGTTGGGATTGCACCAAAATAATGTTTTGATGTTGGATGATTTAGGGACTGTCCACTATACATTCTTTACACAACTAATAAAATATGAACGTTTGAGCAGGATCTTAAACTGTAATGTCTGTAAAACATAATTTAAGTTTTAAGTTTTTACAGCGGAAAGTTTTGTGATATCGCTTTAGATCCTGTTCTGATCAAATAAAAATGTGTTCACTATTTGTGCATATTTCTGGTGTAATTCAATTTTTCCAGGGAATAATCTTAAAAAAAATCACCTTGAATATCACCAGTATTCCAATACATCGCAATATATCGTATAATGATGCTAGTATTGTGATTTGTATCGTATCACCAGATTCTTGCCAATACACACCCTATTCAAGATTATAGTCATCTTTTCAATTACATCCTTAAAGATCAGCCCATTTTCTGCTACACACCCTGAAGTACATATTTTTATATACATCTGCGCTTGACATGAAGAAACTTATTTTTATTCTGGATTTCTTCGAGGGATAGGAACATCGCATGACAACATAGAGGTTTGGAAATAAAAACAAAAGCCTCAGTGCAAATGGGATGTTTATGTTCCTTTTGTCACTTAGTTTACTGGGAGAGAAGATTTCAGCTGTGTGTCCTAGAGAGTCTGCCAGATTCTGTAAAAACATAAACTCAGCAAAAGAAGAGTGCAAGTCTAGAACTGTTTAGACAGGAAAGTTTTAGGGGATGTACTCTCTCTTTTCTTTCCCTTTAAGTCTCTTCCCTCTGTGAAATGTCTGGACATCATTAAGGGTGTAGTAAATGCATGTCATCTCTTGCAGTAATATGATTTTTTTTTTTAATATATAATTTATGACCACCCCAAAGTGAGATGGAGCTCTGAGAATACACACCTGAAAGGAAAAATATAGTTTACTGAGATTTTCTGACCTCTTATTTCTCTTTTTTGCAGTTATATTGAGTTATTTTTATACAGGCTGTCACTGGCTGGATCCATCATTTTTAACACAGTTTAACAACAGAGTTTGTTTTTTTCCACTTAAAGCAATAAATAATGTATTGTTCCCTGTCAGTGCTTTTTACAAGGCTTTCCTTTAAATAGGGATTGGCATTGGGTTTTTGTTTAATTTCATAGAGATGCAGGACTAATATTTATGGTTTCTACCTGAGTGCTGCGTATGTTAAGTAAAGTGTGAAACAGTTCTTTAAGTGTTAGAAATTAAATGGTGCACTTGCGGTTCATCCGCTCCTTGCTTGGTCGTTTTTTTTTTTCACATTACTATTTTGGTTTGGGTGGAGGGTATGTGTTAACAACTAAGAGACTAATTGACTTAATATGGCTTGATAATTCAACCTCAAAAAGTCATTAAAGTGCCCGTCCCTTCTATTAAACAACTGCTTGATGAAGTCATAAGTAGACTTTTCAGTTTCTCTGAACATACCTTTAGTTCCATCAGTAGGTTTGACCTTTATTGTTGGATCGCCTACTATGAGAAATAGTACTGATATAAAATAATCCTTTGACTCTGCTGATCTTTGATTGTTTTCTCCAAAAGCAAATATAATGGAATACCATGTGGTTTAAGGCACGCATTTATTATCTTTTTGACATTTGCCTTACCTTGTCCTATTATTAGATGTATAATAAAGTTCCAGCTGTAAAGTTATTTTGATATATGAATATTTACAATGTGTTCTCACTTCAACAGCTTTGAGCCCATAACTGCTCCAACAGTAGAGAAACCATCCAAGCCGCCACCTGTTGAACTTCCTGCAGCAGAAGCTCCGTCCAGTCAGGCTCCAGATCAACCATCAAAGGTTTCTACAACTGAAGAACCTGCAGAAAAACTGCTGGAGGAATCTAAAGATGCTCCTCCTAAAGAGAAGGTGTTGGAAAGTGCACTCAAGACATCAGGACAAGAGGAGCACAATGAACCAGCAGCCCAGACTGAGGGAGAATCTGATGGTGTGGATTGTCCTCTAAGAAGGGACAGCGTCAAACGTCGCTCTGTTCACTTCGGCGTTGTGGAGAGAGATGATGGCGGACCTCCAGAGATCCTGGGTTCAGCATCCGAATCCAGTGCAGAGGAAGAAGAGGCCTCTGAGGATGAAGCTGAGGAGGACGTCAAGGGGTCAGTCCCCGTCTACAGAGGAGTGGGAATCCTTCAGAGTAAAGATGATGACAAGCAAAAAGAAGAACAGGAACGACTGAAACATTTGGAATTTGAAAGGAAACGGAAAGCAGAGGAGAATGAAAAGGCGAGACTTGAGTTAGAGGAGGAGCTGAAACGAAAAGAAGAAAGGGAAAGAGAAAGGGTGAGGAAGATGGAGGAGGAGAGGGAAAGGGTGAGGAAGATGGAGGAGGAGAGGGAAAGAGTGAGGAAAATGGAGGAGGAGAGGGAAAGGGTGAGGAAGATGGAGGAGGAGAAGGAAAGGGTGAGGAAGATGGAGGAGGAGAAGGAAAGGGTGAGGAAGATAGAGGAGGAGAAGGAAAGAGAGAGGTTGAAGGAGGAGGAAATGGAAAGACTTAGGAAGGAGGAATGGGAGAGAAAAAGGTTGGAGGAAGAGGAGGAGAGGGAAAGGAAGAGAAAAGAGGAGATGGAGAGAGAAAGACAGATAGAGCTGATGTGGCAGAGACAGAAAGAGGAGGATAGAGAAAGGGCAAAACAAAAAGAAGAGCGACTCAGGCAAGATCAAGAAGAAAGGGAAAAAGAAAGACTGAGTGAGGAAAAAGAAAGAAAGAGGTTGAGAGAGGAGGAAAGAGTGACTCATGTCCATGAAGATCACAGGCGTAAACTGACAGAAGAAGACATTCATGAAGAGAAACAGAGAGAGGAAGAATGGGAAAAGGAATGGGTGAATAAGACAGAGAGCACGAAAGACGGAGATGAAGAAAAGAAA
Source organism: Sphaeramia orbicularis (assembly GCF_902148855.1). NCBI lineage: Eukaryota > Metazoa > Chordata > Actinopteri > Kurtiformes > Apogonidae > Sphaeramia > Sphaeramia orbicularis. The sequence continues at coordinate 20,102,577 of NC_043961.1, read as the reverse complement.
AGGAGAGAGCAAGAGGTAGAGGAAGAAATGGAACGGTGTAGGAAGGAGGAATGGGAGAGAAAAAGGTTGGAGGAAGAGGAGGAGAGGGAAAGGAAGAGAAAAGAAGAGATGGAGAGAGAAAGACAGATGGAGTTGATGTGGCAGAGACAGAAAGAGGAGGAAAGAGAGGAGGCACGGCAGAAAGAGGAGAGACTTAGACAAGAGGAGATGGAGAGAGAAAAACTAAGAAAGGAGGCAGAAGAGAGGGAGAGGGAGCTGCAAAGGAGGCTGGAAGAGGAGAAGAGGCTTAGAGAAAAAGAAAGAGAAGAGGAGGAGAGGAGAATGGAAGAGGAAAGGAGGAGACAGATAGAGAAAGAAAGAGTTGAAGAGCAAGAGAGAAAAATGCAGGAGGAACTAGAAAGAAAGAAAGTTAAAGAACTGGAAGAACAACTAAAAATGGAGAGGGAGAGGGAGCTGCAGAGGCTGGAAGAGGAGAAGAGGATTAGAGAAAAAGAAAGAGAGGAGGAGGAGAGGGAAAGGAAGAGAAAAGAAGAGATGGAGAGAGAAAGGCAGATGGAGTTGATGTGGCAGAGACAGAAAGAGGAGGAAAGAGAGAAGGCACAGCAGAAAGAGGAGAGACTTAGACAAGAGGAGATGGAGAGAGAAAAACTAAGAAAGGAGGCAGAAGAGAGGGAGAGGGAGCTGCAAAGGAGGCTGGAAGAGGAGAAGAGGATTAGAGAAAAAGAAAGAGAGGAGGAGGAGAGGAGAATGGAAGAGGAAAGGAGGAGACAGATAGAGAAAGAAAGGGTTGAAGAGCAAGAGAGAAAAATGCAGGAGGAACTAGAAAGAAAGAAAGTTAAAGAACTGGAAGAGCAACTAAAAATGGAGGAAGACAGAGAAAAAGAATGTAGAGGGAGAAACTTGCAAAAGGAGCTAAACATTGAAAAAGAGAAAGAGACAGCAGTGGATGAAGCAAATTTAATCAGCTTCAAATCAGAAGATTTACCTCAGACGGCAAATTCCCCCACAGCTCAACCCTACGAGCCCATAGCGAGCAAAGGGCTGATTGATGTTGACTTTGATGACTTTTCTGTAAAGAAGCCTCTGATTGAGGTCGATTTTGACGATTTTTCAGTCAAACCAATGAGATGGGGCTCAAAGGTGAAAGCAGAAACTAGTCCAGTCCAAAGCTGGGCAGATGAAACAGTGGATAAAGAGGCAGATCTGTTAGTGCCACAAAAGATGGAACTGTTGGTACCACAACAGATGGAGACGTTGGTCCCTCAAAAGATGGAAATGTTGGTGCCCCAAAAGGTGGAGACGTTGGTGCCAGTGGATGTCAGCCACCAGGAAGTAAAAGCAGCAGATGAGGTACCAGATAATTCAGAGTTCAGTTCAGAGCCTATATCACTCCTGGAGAACCCTGTGGAGGAGAAGCTGGAGGAGGGAGAGCTTATCTCTATGGAGGTGGAGGAAAAGGGAGAAGACGAGGAGGTGGAGGTAGAGGTGGAGGTGGAGGAAAACGTACCAGCAGAGGAGGAAAAGAAGATGGAGAAGGAAGAGGAAGAGGTGCACAACACACAAGAAGATGAAGGTGAAGGAGACATCATGCAAAAGGTAAACAGCTGTGATGGGTTGAATTGATTGGTTGAGAGAAAAGGGTGAAACTGGAATCATATGAATGGCTAAACTCCACATAAAGGGTGCGGTTCAGAGCACATACGGGAACGCTCCTGTAACTGGAATTATTTTACTACTGAATCATATCAACCTGGCACCTACACACCTCATCTGCACCGACACATTTCCATTCCTGCAGCACTAGGAAAACTATCTTGACATGCTCGCTTCAGTTTGATTAAGTCATGGCTTAAGAACTTGTGTTTGTCTGTGTGTAGAGGTGTGACACTGAGTAATCAAACAAGCATGGCCTGAAATCCACATCTACGTGTCATTTGCTGTAGTTTTATCTAACCTTGCCGAGTGCTGAAACTGATTTCTTACAATAAAGAATATCAGAGTACAAAGAGTTATAAAAAGATAAGCGTTGACTTAGGAGGTGTGACGATAGCAAAGCATGGCGGTGAATTGGTCTGGTTCTCAGTGGAAGTGCTATTTAATTACCATCCTCCAAAGTGATATGCATATGACAACATTTCTCTTCAGTGTAGTGTTTTATATTCTTTAATAATTTGTTGTGAGATGCTTGCAAATATGCATGTTCTATATACTCAGTGTCTATATTTTCATCATGTTTCTAATCCTTTGTTAATGTTCACACTGCGGTAACATCAAACAAAAGTGTCTTCGCTCTACATCCGGTGGTGCACAGATGTATATGTGAGGTTATGCATGTGAGAAATCTAACAGGAAGTGAGATTAGGACTTCCCGTCTCAAAACTGTCTGTCTTTTGTCTGCTTTTATTTTGTTCTCATTGTTGCAACTGTAAGGGTTTTTTTTGGGGGGGGGTAAGTAACCAAAATAATGCAAATTAGAATCAGGTAAAGGAGGAATGGATTATTTCACATGGGCGTCTTGGATGGGTTATGTCCAGCAGTTGTGGGTGAGTCCTTCGTTGCAGATAAAAATGTTACCACATACTATACGTGCTTGTGGTTTTGCACTGAATTGCACAAGTAGGTCAGCTTTTTGCACTTTTGTGAGGATGCTAGTTATTGTCATCAAACATTGAAATTCAGTGGGCAGCACACTAAAGTTGGGTCATGTGTTTTTCAAATCCTAAACAACAATAGATATTCCCATTTTATTTGAGTTAATTATCCAAAGTGAACAAAGTGAATCAACAGCTACGAGGGCTGTGTCAGTCAAGATTAACTGATTCACCACCTGTTTGAACATGCTGCATTTTTGCTGCAGGAGCAGAAAAAATACCTCCTGATCTGTGTGTACTGGCAATATGTGTGCCTTTGTTTTTATTTGTTACATAAAATAAGCCCTAGCATGACACTGCTAAGGTGATTTTATGTAACCCTGTTCCTGCCATAGGGTCACAGAGATTCAAACACAGCATGTAGTGACCATGTCAGTAAGACTAGGTTTTCACCACTAAGTGGCGCTGCTGCTCTTAAAAAAAAATGCATTTCCTTACTTCCTTATTCTGCTGCACAGACCCTAAAAAGTTTATCTCATGTAGGGTTTTTTGCTTGTTATAATCTGGCTTCCATAACATTTTAAGACACCACATATGATCATAGCTGTTGTATAACCATTTAATACCGCAACAAAATCCGCAGAGCCAAGAAACTATTGTGTGTAAGGTAAATGAGGCAGAGGCAAAGCTTTTCATTTTGAAATGTTTACTGGGCAAACACAAGCTGTGCAGCCAACCGTGCAACCTTATTCATATTGACTGCAGACTAAAAGACGGACAGATGGATGGACGGATGGATGGATGGGTGTTGTAGAAAGTAGAGCCCAGGTGCTATGTGTTCATCATGTCCTCATTTGGATCAGGCCAACAGAGTAGCCTGTCAGAATGACCATACATGGTGCCCATGTCTTTCTGTCTCTGTCTGTCTACTTGATCTCTCCACCCTTTTTGAGTTAGAGCCCTTCACCCCCCCATCCCCCACCCCCATGCACACACTTTCTGTCACACATCCACTCCAAAGAGGATGGGCTTTTCCACAAAGTTTGCATGTCTACTGTCCATTTGTTCAGTCATCTGGCCTCACTTAGTCCTAGAACAGGTCATCATCTGTTTTTCCTGTAAAGTCTATCTATAGTCCATACTATTACCTTTCTTCTCGTACAAAGACCTGGTTCTGTGAGGAAGGAGAGCAGTGGAGGGAGGTACAGAGTGCACCTTGGCCCAGCCTGCCGCACCTTCTTTCACTCGGGATTTTCCATGTCAGAGGACAGACTTTGGCTTTGTTGTGATGTTCTCTGAAATCTCTCAGATCTAACAGAGATAAAGGAGTGTTCTACCTGCCTTTTGGATGTTTGGATTGGCAAATACTTCCCACACTGTTTTTTTTTTTTTTTTTTTTATGAATGGTAAATGGAGTTATGAAGTGAATGGGGACATTGGTAAACAAGCAAGAAAGCGTAACTGTAGCAGAACAAGCCTCAGCAAATATGAAAAAAAAAACGGGGTGCTGATAAACAGAGGTAACAGCTGAAGTTGTTGTGAGCAGGACTGAAAGTTTCTTTTCAATGTGAAGTGATAATGAGATGATGGGTAAGTCTATTTTTGAGATGCTGTTGTCTAGGATGTCACATCCATCACAGTGAATGCTGCAGAGGAATAGTGTTGCCACTGTGCAAACACAAGGCTGGTCAGAGTATTTACTTTTTTACTGACGGCAAATAATAGACTGTTCCAGGAAGTTTATGCAGCTTCAGGCACGACAAAATGTTCTATATGTGACATAATATAAGAAGAGGATGATTGTCAGGCAGAAAGAAGCTGGACTAAGTCTTATTTTGCATGAAGTCACAGCTGGATGTCAGAAGCTTTTTTCAGAATAAAAAAAGGCTTTTGTGTCCTTTTTCTTTTGCTGAAAATGGAAATGTTGAAAGTCACAGAGTCAAGATCAGTGTCGGCTTCGTGACTTGTTCACAAACTCCATCATCAAATCTGAACTTCAGTTTATGTGGTGACCCAGTTCCCATGGTGACCTTTAACCCTGGACAAACAGTGGTGTGAGCTTTTCAACCATGCAGTATTTGGGTGGGAAACTGTCCGCCGCCCAGCTGCAGGTCTCAGGATGGGTGGGGAGTGTACGACGCTCCTTGCAAGGTGCTCTGGAACTGGTGTGGGGCGCCGCAGAGGAGAAGCAGGATGAGGAAGATGAAGATAAAGAGGAGGAAGAAGAGGATGCTGAAGGAGGAAGTGGAAGGTTTCAGAGGGCTATTTCACCCCTTCGAAGCTTTGCCAGGAGGAGCAGGAGATCTTTGCATCGATTTTCTGTCAGAAGTCGGCAGACTCTGCAGAGGAGAAACACCGAAACCCATTCTGTAAGAGCTGATGTAGTACATATCAGACAACAATCTTATCGAGTCTAATGAATACAACTTTTACTTGTTTATTTATTTATTTATTTTTTAGATACAATGATTATCTCAGTTTTTATGCCATGATTTAACCCATAAAGACCCAAACATCCACTGGCAACCAAAATCATCTACTGATCTAAAATGTTTAATACCTGTTGATCCACTAATTCTATCAATACATGTAAATAGTTGGTGCAAAATGCAATTTCTTAGCTTAAAATCTTCATCAGATATAATCCATTTGGACATTCAGAGGCTCTGGACTCTATTGAATGTGGAAGCACCATCATCTTCTACAACATTGATTCACCATTAAAACCCATGGAGTTGGATCAATGACAGTGGATGGAGACACTGGGTTTATGTTCAGTTATTTGACCGAAAAAGTCTCTTTTAGTCAGTTTTCTCTGTTTCTGATATAATAATCCTCAACTTTAATTGGAGCTTTTATAAACATTTACATAATCAGTAAGTTAAATACAGGAAAATACTTAATTTTCACTGAAGAAGCACAAAATACAGAGGATAATATGATAATAAATGGTGATAAATCACTTAGAAAAAGTTAAATAGAGAGAAAAATCAATTTGGGAACTACCACCAAAGTTGCACCGGGTCTTTATGAGTTAATAATAATAATAATAATAATAATAATGGATTGGATTTATATAGCGCTTTTCTAGACACCCAAAGCACTTTACATTATTGACCCATTATTCATTCGCTGTCACATTCACACTCTGGTGGTGGTAAACTACATCTGTAGACACAGCTGCCCTGGGACAGGCTGACAGAAGCGTGGCTGCCAATTTGCGTCTACGGCCCCTCTAACCACCACCAAACATTCATACACCAGTGTATAACATTAGATCAGTGGTTCCCAACCTTTTTTGGCTCATGACCCCATTTTAACATCACAAATTGCTGGTGACCCCAGACATTCAAAACTGAGATTTTTTTGCTGAAATTAATTTGTTTGTGATCATGTAATAGTTTACTATACTATGTTGCAAATAAACGGTAATTTTAGATGACATTTAGTCTATGTAATGTATATTATTATGGATGGAGGCAGAAAAGCCAGGTGTAGATTACTGCACAAAGTGAGAATTTTATTTTCCTCGGTCAGGATTTGTACAGTCAGTCCAGTCTGTATTTATCAATCAATCAATCAATCAATCAATCAATCAATCAATCAGTTTATTACAAAATTATTACGAGGCTATTATTTACAAGACTGCAAATTAATACTGAACAAACAATAACTCAAACTATGAATTATGAAAGAGCTGCAGCATCTGAAACCGGCTACAATGAACATTTGAAAGATAAACAGTACCACAGCGCTTCAGTTTCAGCTTCAGAGTTTATGTCTTTTATGGATTGGGGTTGTCTCTCTCAACTCACCATATTTTTTTTATTAGTAAGTTTACTACTAGTTTACTAGAAATTTCAGGCACCCTCATTTGAATTCCAGGTGACCCCACACCAGGTCCCAACCCCAAGGTTGAAAAACACTGCATTAGATCAAAGTCACATTTAATACTTTACTCCAAAGCCTTGTGTTTCCCTTGTAACTCATATCCCAGTGTCTCCTATTGTTTGCTGATAACAATGCAAATTTAGAAGCAGAGTGCAGTAGGCAATGGCAGTCTGTTTCAGGAAGGACACAGTTATCTGATTTAGTTGTCCAAATGTAGTATATTATCAGTGTACACTCATGCCCTTTCCCTCTCTGTTTCTGGTGCATGTCACAGATAAGGACGACAACAGTCTAACAAAGTGTGACATGTCAGACAATGCTAATCCGGCAATGGCTGTTTATATCTATGCCACTCCTTACATTTACTTTCACTTAAATCAGTTATCGTTCTTTTTTGCACAGATAAAATCCATGTTTTTCACCACTTTACACCATCACACATTCGACTCTCTATTGGGTATGAATTGAGTTTTATTTTGTATTTGTTGCATCAAATGATAAGAATTATTCTGCAAAGTGGTGACATTACACCCCAGTAAACATATTTATCTATTATTTTCCAAAGTTTTGAAATATGTTGCAGAAATTAGATGAGATTATTAGTGTGTTTGCTGACTGAATGTGTGTTTTTGTGACTCTTGGTTTTGGAGCACAAAGGAGGAGAAAACCTGCAGGCTATTTCCACTCTAAATTTGATGATGTGCCACTTTCCTTTATAATAGGTGATGTTTTGTCGGCAGTCTTCATCAGTTATTCTGAATCAGAGTCACGGTTTGTTGTGCCTGCAGCTTCTTTAGGATGTTATCCTCCCCATTTCCCTGTAAACAAGCTCTTACACATTCCATTGACCATGATAAAAAAAATGTGATGGAGGTTAACTATAATGAATCCCGCTCTGTCTTGACTTGCACATCCTCCGCCCCTCCAGTGCATGTAAACACACAAACAGGAGCGTACTCTGAAACACAGACACACCGACACCAAATTTTATAGGATTCATTTTATGTTTGAGTGGAGCTTCATTGTTGTTGTTCAACAGTTTTTACAGCTAAACATTCTCAAAGTTCAAAATAACTAGTGAACATACTGGAGCATTTAGTGGCTAAGAAGTCAGGTATTTCCCTTTAGGACAGGGGTGTCAAACTCATTTGTTCCAGGGGCCGCATTCAGCTCAACTGGATCTCAAGTGTGCCGGACCAGTAAAGTAAAAGCATCACAACCGATAAATAATGACACTTTTTCTCTTCGTGGTAGTGCAATAAAAAACATTAAATTGCTTATTATATTATTTAGCAACAAGCATAATTTTGCAAAAAATTTGGAGTTTGAAACTAAAATAAAGCCAGTATTTCATTCAGTTTCTGATTTGCCCAGGTCATTGTTCTTCTTGGTTGTTCTTCGAGGTTCAACTGAACTAGTGTTGCTTCAAAAAAGCAACACTTGTCCAGATGAACCTAGAACTAGAAAAATTGAGTTGTCACTATTTATAGGTTATTATGCTGTTATTTTACTTTAGATCATATTAGTCTGTATGTGGAAGATGAACTAAAATGAGTTTGACACTATTGATTGTTAATATCTTTGGTATAATTTTTGCACTTCGCAAATTCATCCTGCGGGCTAGATTGGACCTTTTTGGCAGGCGGGTTTTGGCCTCCGGGCCACATGTTTGAGACCCCTACTTTAGGAGATGGTGGAGACCAAAACAGAGATAAAACACAAATTAATTCTTGTATTAACTATGTCATAAATGGACATAAACAAATGATGTCTGTCCTTGATATGTAAATAGTAACATACTTGCACTCATGTTTCCTTCCCAACTTTATGTGATAATATGTCATTGTTCTCCTTCCACAAAACTAGTTAAACTCGTAAAAACTGGCAACTTTTAGACAACATTTTGATTAATGTTACTGTTGCGGAGATGTCATCACATTAAAATGCAAACAGGCCTCCCATGGGGATTGTGTCTCCCATTTCATATCAAACAGACACACTTTCCCGTACTTGTGGCATACTTGTTTCATTGCCGAACAGGAATTATTAAGAAAATAACTCCATTGTCTTTTGTATTCATGAGAAACCTTTTGTTATTTGTTATTAAGTGTTTTTTTCTCGTGTCTTACAGTGATCTGCACATGTGTAATATAGGCAGAATGAGTCAAAAACATGAACAGTAGACTATTTGTTAGATCTAACATCTAAACACAGCATGTGGTTATAGGAAAATCACTAGAAGCTCATTCGTTCATGCTGTGATGCTGTCAGATAGCAGGCGTTGTGCAAATGAAGCAGCTCTGTGAGTCCTGAGTAATAAATAAATGGACTCGCAAAGGAGCTGAGACGTGTATGAAATCATATGGAGCCCAGTGCTGTTTATGCAAGTGTTGTTTTGTATCCAGGTGACAGTATCATTTTGGATGTGCCGATTGACGAAACGTGAAGTGAGCTTAAAGGAATGTTTGCGACGAGGTGCACAGAAGTTACTTTGTGTGTGTGTGTGTGTGTGTGTGTGTGTATCCCATGTGTGCACCCATGCATTCCAGCATGTGGGCGTGACAACATTAGAGTGTCGGATGTGTCTGTGTGTTTGCACATAGCAGTGTAGGCCAGTATGTGTGTGTGTGTATCTCTGTGTGTATCTCTGTGTGTATGTGCCTACACATGCTCATGGTGTTTGTTGAGGACAGCCCAGCCTCTGTGACCAGCTCATTAAAAGATGCATGCTTGGCTGGTCCGTAGCCCTTTTCTCCCTCTGTAGTTACTGATCTTGGCTCAGCGCAAAGTTCATTCTCTCCCTGACTAAACTGCACAGTGTGAAGTTCTAATATGCAGATTTATAAAACATAAGCCAGGCTAAAACACTACAAGTCGTTATATGTCAAAATATGTGCGCTAGTATAACAGTGAAGAGAAAATTTTACCAAATCATATCAAGCATTACTGAATGCCACACTTGTTTTCATATGTTCTATTGTGTTCTTCCTCATCTACATCCCTGCTTTTAATATTTCTGTCTGCTCCCTTCTCTAAGGCACAAGTTAACAGTTATGGTTCAGGCGGTGAAGACAGAGACACTGATGTTTTGATAGACCGTGAGCCAGACCAGCAGTATGGAGCCAGCGAACAGACATCTGAAACTGACAGGTAGGAGAAAGCTGGGATGTAAACCCTACTTACTGTGGAGTAAGGATTGACGTTACTAAGTGCCTGCGTGTTCTATGTCTGCATAGGGACAGACAGGACTGAGCAGGTTAAAATATTATTCTGTGTGTCTTGTGCTGAAGGTGCGGCTCAATTCTGTGGTGATTTAAACTGAATACACCTGCAAACACAAGCTGGAGAGGGACCAGAGCTCTAGGTGTACCTCATAGACATACTGTTTTTTATTTATTCATCTAAAATACATTTGACTATACAAATGCAACATGCAAACAAGTAAAAAAAAAATGAGAAAGTTCTGAATACTTCCCATTTGCACTCTTCACTGTGGTGAAAAGAGATGCCCCCTTGTGGTTAAAAGAGCGCAATGCAGAAACTTAGAAATGTAGATGAATGTGACTTCACCTATAAAGGCCCAAACATACGGTCGCGGCAAAAATGATTAAAACTCATTAAAGCTATGGTTATGCAATCAAGTACTAACTCCTGTGTGTATCATGTGACTAAAACAGACAGAAAAAAAACATGGAATGCCTAAAAGCGCTGTTTTTGGCAGTACAATGCCATAGCTATTGATGTAAGAACTGATTTTGTGATTTTGGTTATTATGAATAAAACCATGGAAAATGGATAGATATCAGCTCTGAAATTAAACTCTTCTGATCTATTTTTGTTGTTATCATTATATTTGTCCAGACAAATGTACTTTTAGTTGTATCAGGCATTAAAGTGAACAAGAAATTGAAGAAAACGAGGGTGGTCTAATAATTTTTTCCGCGACAGTACATCAGCAACCAAAAGCATATACTGATCTAAAATGTAAAATACCTGTTGACCAACTAATCCTATCAATCCATGTAAATAATTGGTGTAAAATGGAGTTTATCATCTTTTCATGGTCATCAGATGTGACCCATTTGGATGTTCAGAGGCTCCGTAGTGAACGTGGAAACACTGTCATCTTCTGCAACATTGATTCACCCATGGAGTTGGATCAGTGACAGTGGATGGACAGACTGGGTTTATGTTCAGTTAATAAGAGATTTGCTGAAAAAGTCAGGTTTTTTTTCAGTTTTCTTTGTTTTTAATATAATAATCTTTAAATTTACTCTGAGCTTTTATGAACATCTACATGATCAGGGAATCAAATACAGGAAAGTTCCTTATTTACATAAGAAAAACACAAAATACAGAGGATAATATTAAAAGAAAAATTATGATGAATCACTTATGAAAGGTTAAATAGAGAGAAAAATTAATTTGGGAACTGCCGAAAAGTAGCACTGGGTCTATATGGGTTAAACTACAAATGAAATTAGTCATTTAGAGCATTTACTTGAAAAAATGCTCTAAAACTGCACTTCTAAAGAAAATATTCTTAATGTCTCTGTAGTTACCATGGAAACACCATCATCTTCTACAACATTGCTTCATCAGTAAAACCCATGGAGTTGGATCAATGACAGTGGATCAACACTGGGTTTATGTTCACTTAATGATATATTTTACTGACAAAGTCACTTTTTCCTCTGTTTTCTCCGTTTTGGATGTAATAACCCTCAACTTTAATCTGAGTTTTTATGGACATCTACATGATCAGTAAATTAAATATAGGAAAGTAGGTGATTTTCACTTAAAAATGCAAAATACAAAGCATAATGTTATAATAAATGGTAATAAATCACTTAAGAAATATAAAAAATAGAGATAAAAATGCATTTGGGTGTTTATGGGTTAAATTACTCCATCCACTCCAGACCATCACACATGACAGCTATCAGAGAAATGTGCAAAAAATTCTGTCACCATGTGTTAATATTATGGTAGTGGTGTCTGTGACAGCTGTGTGTTTTCAACTGTCTGCTGCAGCCCTGAAACATTTACTCTGGGGGATTAATTAAGAAAGTTCTATCTATCAAAAACTGAGAAGACAATTTACCTTTCTTTTCAGTGTAATTTGTGTTGGAACATATTTTTAAGTGGTTATTTCTCTTTCCAGTGCAATGCCTGTCCCTGAGCAACCACCTGAAGCCCCTTGTGACGATACTGATAACACCGATTTTCACAAAGAAGCAGAATTGGTTGCATTTCCAGAGGTTGGTGTCTCTAAATCCTCAAAATTTAGCCTCTCTCTGCAGCAAATATGACATGTAGATTGTTTTTCTGCAATGCTGTAGCCTTGTGGCGTGAGGAGAGTGCATTCACGGTGTTTCTGTTTTTCTGTTTACAGAGCACTGCCCCTCTTCTTGACACCAGCGCACAGAGATCGAAGGCCGATTTGGGTAGGAGGCGAAGTCGATCGCGTCCATCTCGCTCTCTCCGTATTGCAGTGCCTCAGACAGAGAAGAAGGACTGGAGGGTTTGTGACTCCACAGGTTATTACAGTCTACGTAATGTTATCTAATCATCATGTACTGCTGGAGCTGGGTGATGCTTTCATTTTAAAATAAATAAACTCTGTCTCCAAGTAATACATCCACTCCAACAGAAAAGCAACCTGAAAATGTGAATTCACATTTCATGCTGTTTGTAAATTTGTTTTCAGAGGCAAAAGAAATATTATCCAAGGAAAAGGAGTTGGAGTCTGATGAGGAGCAGCCGAAAGCGAAGATGGTCTGTTCTCCTCCTACCTCCCAAAGAGTATCCGTGTTTCCTGGTTTAAACCCTGCTGCTTTAATTGTAAGTTCAGTCCTTAAAGAGACCTAAACCCATAAAGACACAGCGCTATTTTTGTGTCAGTTTTCTCTTTATTGAATCTTTTTTATCACCATTTATTATAATATTATCCTCCGCAGTTTGCATTTTTTCCCCATGAAAATCAGCTATTTTCCTATATTTAATTCATTGATCATGTAGATGTTCATAAAAGCTCAGATTAAAGTTGAGGGTTATTGTATCAGAAAAAGAGAAAACTGAAGAAAAAGTTACTTTTTCAGTAAAATATATCATTAACTGAATATAAACCAGTGTGTCCATCCATCATTGATCCAACTCCATGGGTTTTAATGGTAGGTCAGTGATGTAGAACAGGGATGTCAACGATATGTCCCGGGGACCAAAACCAGCCCGCCAAAGGTTCCAATCTGGCCTGCAGCATGAATTTATAAAATTACATTAAAAATTTTAACAGTCAAGGGTGTCAAATTGCATAATGAAAATATTTACAGTTACAGACTATTCTCACAATAAAATGTTAATAACCTGAACAAATGGGAATAACCTGAAATGTTTTAAGAAAAAAAGTTCAATTTTAACAAAATAACAGATTCACTGCAATCTGTAAGTTGTGTTAATAATAAGATGAGATAATAATTTTAATAATAATAAAATGAGATTATATTCTGACAACTGTCAGGTTTACATGGTTGTTAGGTTATTCATATTTTCGTAATGCAATTTGACTTTTTTCACACTAAAACAAAGTGAAAAATTAAAATTATTAGCTATATCAAAGTTATTATGCCTATTATTTTACTGGTCAGGCCCATTTGAGATGAGAATGAGTTTGACAACCATGTTGTAGAAGATGACAGTGTTTCCACAGTAACTACAGAGCCTCTGAACATCCAAAAGGGTCATATCTGATGACCATGAAAAGATGACACACTGTATTTTACACCAATTATTTACATGTATTGACAGGATTAGTGGATGAACAGGTATTGAACATTTTAGATCAGTAGAGGGTTTTGGTTGATGGCGGTTGTTTGGGTCTTTATGGGTTCAAATATGTTTTTTAATGTATGTCTTATATGTAACGTGTATTTGGTAAATTGTACTTTCCATGCTCCTAAAGGCTCAGATAAAAAAACGAACAGGTGGTGAAAAAGAGGGTGAAGTACCAGCAGAAGAGAAGGGAAGAGAGGAGAAAGAAAGTCCAAATGAGGAGGTGGTATCTCCATCCCAACACCTCCGCACTCCTCGCTCTCCTGCTCATCTGGCAGGGGCTGCGCTAGTGCTGCCACCCTTAGGCGGCTCAGGCGGAGGGTAAGACCACAGCACAAGAGCATAGTTCAGAAAATACTTGGGACATGAAAAACTGAAATTAATGGAATACATTACACAGATACATTAAGTTTTTTAAAGTATTGATTCTTTGTGTGTTGCAGTGCTGCCTCCTCTCCTGCTTGGCTGAAAGAACTCAAGTCTAAAAAGCGACTAAGTCAATACGAAAGCGAGGGTTAGCTGCACACAGGTGAGGTCACATGAGTGATGTTTGCAATGTAATAAACTCTAAATATGATTGCAAATAAAATCTGCTCCCAGTTTTTTGACTAATGTAACATACTGTAACCCAGGGATGTCAAACTCATTTTAAAACAGCTCAATATGATCTCAAATGGGCTGGACCAGTTAAATGATGTCCTAACTTTTATAATAATAAATTATTCTTGATGTTAAAGAGTGAAAAAATTAAAATTACATCAGGAAAATGTTAATGTCTTTCAAACTATCCTTTTAAAAATGTGTGTAACATGAACAACCTTGAGAAAAATAAGTGGAATTTTAACAACATTATGCCTCAGTTTATCATTTACACATTACATTACATTACTTACAGATCACAGTGGATCTACAAAGACATAATACATTTTGTAACAGGCAGAATATTATTAAAATTGCACTTTGTTTTGTAAGACATTTCAGGTTTGTTCAGATTATTCACAGTTTTTATGGAAGGATAGTTTTTAAATGTAAAAAAAATTCATGTTATTTTAATTTTTTACACTAAAACCAAAAGAAAAATTTGGAGTTGTCATTATTTTTTTACTGATCTGACCCACTTGAGATCACACTGGGCTGTACGAGGGCTGTTCAATAAGTTCATGGCCTCACCCAGAACAGAACAACACAGACTGATAATTTATATTTTATTTTTCAACATAATCTCCATTTACAGCAATGCACTTGGTCCATCGATGTTCAAGCATCACTATCCCATCACGAAAGAATGTAACTTCCTGTATTATAACAACCAGTATTTCTCGGTGAGGCCATGAACTTATTGAACAGCCCTCGTATGTGGCCTCTGAACTAAAACGATTTTGTCACCCTGGACTGTTAATATCGTCAGTGTAATTTTTGCATTTCACAAATTCATCCCATGGGCCGGAATGGACCCTTTGGCGGGCTGTTTTTGGCTCACGGGCTGCATGTTTGACACCCCTTTTTACCTCAGTGTTCTCTATATGCACTTGTTATATATGATCAGATCAAATCAATTTTTATTTACATAACACCAAATCAAAACTAAAGTTATCTCATGACACTTTACATATAGAGCCGGTTGGAACCAGACACTCAAGCCACTTTACAGAAACCCAACAGAATCCTCCAGGAGCAAACACTATGTTATATAACAAATGCATTATACCTTTAGCAAAGTGTTTGTGATATTTAAAGCATCAGAAGTACTCTGGTAATGCTGCTCGGAATTAAGAGTGAATAAACAGCAAAAGGGACTTTCAGAAGAGACATAATGTCACATAGAGCGAATAAGTGTCTGTAGACTGTGATTTAGAGACAAACAGGATGTCCACAAAGCTTTCTGTTGTCATGATCCAACTCGTGCACTGGTTAAATCACTCCTTGTATCCAAATGCACTTTCCTCTGCTTGATGCACTGTTACTTGTTAATGAAATTGCTGATTGCAGCTAGATTTTGCACTTACCTTTACTGCTCAACTTTTGTATCGCTGGGTAAAAAGAACATTGAATGTTGCGGGGTTAAGGATCTGAGTGCTACTTACAGTACTAAAAATGAACACACTCATAATTTATAAGAGTACTTACCAATAACCTCAGCTATCAAATGCGTTTAATGTTAAATATGTTGTGTAAGACAGTTGCCTTTTTGTGGCTTTGAACTTCTTTCTATTTTTCTTTTAGGAGACACTGCTCTTGCTGCAAGTATCAGCTCAAATCAGCTTCTGCTGCTGAGAGACATTGTGCGATGATTGGACTTTGTGTGCCTTATTTTACACTTTTACTGAGATATGCAGGAGGGAGATTCAGACTTATAATGAATATTGACACCACTGAGAACTTTTCATCTTCTAAATGAAGCACAGTGCCAAGGCTACGTGCCAAGACTGTGATGTGTTCATGCCAGGTACGTGTAATATATGATGTTGTATAAAGGCCTAATGGAGCTTGACTGCACCAGTGTAATTTAGAACAAAGCTGTGGATTGTCAGACTGTTTCATGCTTTGTTTTTGGGTGTATACTGACAGGGACTGATGACACTAGGACAACAGCGAGGTATTTACTGTCTCATACACTCAAACGTACAGTATGTACAGGAAAAACACAATATAAATGATTGCACCTTGTGTGTTTTACGTTTAATTTGTACATAATGCCTTTTACGTTGTTACCAATCACAAATCGTCTCATGTAAACCTACCTTGCACTTTAAAAAAAAAAAAAAATAATAATTACCGTCCATTAAGTACAAATAAAAATAAAGTAAAAAAAAAAGACCTAAATCTAGTGAGATGGGAAAGGGAACAATTGTCTTGCCTTAGATTTCTGTCCTCCCTGTAAAGTAAGTTGCCTTAATACCTTTACCATGCACTCCTTGATTGTATTTTAATGCTTGACAAGTGGTCAGAATGTCAAATTGGATGAAAATTTAGGGATGTCGGGATGCTGTAATGTATTCATGCAGTGTGTTTGTACTCTTTTATGTGCTTTTTTAATGTAATCATGTATGATCAGCGTATCTTATATATGATAAGAGGAAACTGAGGGAATTTTATTAAAATCTTTTCTATGACATGGAGTTCAGTGTGTTTTTTCTTCACTCATTAGTACAAATGTATAGGGTGGGGCATGAAGATCTATAGACCCCAGGGTCAGAATTTAACCATTAGTAGCGTATTCATACTTAACTATTTATATGTAATACTCCTCTTATGTGTTTCATTTGTAAAATCAAACACTATTATGTATCAAGGGCATAAAGTCTTCATGTGCAATGGTGGAATGAGGGTTTTGGACACCCCATGCATTTGTGGTGTATTGCATTAAGAATAAGAATCACTCTTAACCCTTTATTGGGCAAGTGACTATTTTTGGTCATTTCCATCTACATTATGAGACAGTGACAGCACCACTTCCAGTGAGGACAGTGAGTCAACAATCTCAGGTCCAGTGTGGTCTCCAGGGTCTGTAAGGTCCACCTCTCCATAAACAGTGAGTGTACCTGCTTTGTTAAGTACCATGAAGTAATGGTACTAATGTAAGGAATGATGTTCAAAGGGATAATGTGGATGTGGACAGGGGTCTGGATCAGCACTTATGTTGGTCTAATGTTAGAAAAGCGATGTTCTAAAATACTTGTTCCTTTCATCTTACATGTGTTTTTCTTGTATTTCATATATTTCCTCCTTGGATTTTTTTTTTTTTTTGGCTACTTATAGGTAAGGAACCAAATATGATAGCGTCATTGACCTTGATTTTCTACATAATACAAATTTTGGAAAAATTTCACAAAATAAGTCTTATTATGTCCTCCAATAACACACTCAGGTTGAAATTTTTAATCTCAGAGTATTTCTATGAGTGAACTATAAAGGGTTAAGTCATTGAACTCTGCAAGTATAGTGCAAAATAATGCCCCTTGAAACACATCCAGAGCATGACATGTTGAAACTGCCAAGAATTTAGTATTGTTATTGTTCTTGTTACCAACGAAAAAAAAAAATTTGCATATTTTTGCATCTGTCTCATGCAGCCACACCTTTTAAGAGACACAAAAAAAAGTCTTTTCCAGAAATATTTCACAATAATATTTGAGACTGTCAAATTTGAAAGCTTTTTCCCCTACTGTACATATAGATTTTTAGACTGTCGACATTGGAAAGCAGGACATTAGAATTAAGAATCTTTATTTATCAGTATACATATTATATGTGGAGATGCAACACACACCAAAATGACCCTCTGCATCTGTAGTTGAACATGCAGGAACACACCACACATGCAGACTGGGAGTAGTCTGCTGCCGTGCTGGGCACCCAGGGAGCAGTAATATAAAACCCAGACAAATAGAAAGGTAAAGAAACGTGTAGAAGACAGGAAAGTGGACAGCAAGAGAGCTGGGTGGGACCAATAGTGCTGAGTGAGACTGATCTCTGTTCATTCTCTTGGCTGGCAGTCAGTGCATGTGCCCACTATAGGATCATGGTCAGTCAGGATGGCAGCCTGGGCAGAGCCGGGTGGCGTTTGCCAGTGTGCCAGGGACAGGGGGCAAACCTATTGAGAAGCAGTGTGATGGACACAATGGGTGAGACAGACTTGCTGCATCAACAGGCTTTTTGCTGCTGTGGCCAGAAATAAACCATAAATACCCCCACCGGCCTCCACCGACCGCTCGCCAGGCCTCCACACCCACACACCATCACACTGAGACAGACAGAAAAGAGAAAGAAAAGAAAGGAAAGGAAAGACGGAGAGCTTGGCTTGGTACGTGGTGCAGTGAAGCACAAGCCATCCAGGTAAAACAAGATTCTCCCTCTACCTGCTTTTCTTTTCTCTCTGAATGTTTCGTCTGTCTGCAGTCAAACGTTTGTAACTTGAGTAGAAGTTTGTGTGTGCACCATGAATGTTTAATTCTTTCATAAACGTGTGACAAAAACCATCATTTTTATTAAATAAACACATGCATTTAAATGAACCAGCAATAGGTATTCTCTGTAATTAAAATGTGTATGTGCAACAATATTTTATGCTCTAACTGCCTAACATCTATAACTTGCATTTACTAAAATTTGATTTAAATAACTGATTGTTTGTAATGCAATGTTGTGGTTTGTAGAACTAAAATGACTGAACAGCAGGGAACCCCAGACCAACTACCTGCAGAGAAGGGCCAAGGAGGGGCTGGAGCCACATATAAGGTACCTAATACCATTTTTTTTAAATCAAACTGCATAAAATGACAAAATAATAGATTGAAATAAACAGGAGCCAGAAACACCATGACACTAGGACTGGGCTGACAATAGTGATTCTGTATTACCCAGCTTTTCTTCTGTTCCTGTCTTATAGTTGGCTGTTTTTGAGTATGAGAACTTTCGTGGGAAGAAGGTAGAGTTGTCCGGTGAATGTAAAGATGTGCTGGAAAAGACACCGAAAGTTGGCTCTGTCATTGTGGAATCAGGACCGTAAGTAAAACAAAGCCCTTGTGAAAAAGAGCCTCAAGTATTACCATCCCATGTACTGTTTTCTGTACTGGTGTTGAATATGTGCATAAACATGTGTTGCATGTTCTCCAAACCTCAGATGGGTGGGCTTTGAACGATCAGGTTTTGCTGGAGAACAGTTTGTTTTGGAGAAGGGAGAATATCCTCGCTGGAGCACCTGGACCAACGGCCAGAGTGGCTATAATTTGAGCTCCTTCAGGCCGCTGAAAGTGGTTAGTATTCTTCTCTGCTCTTTCTATTTGAACATAGGATAGGTGAAGCCTTTTCCATGTCTGTGCTACTGGAGTGAAGAGTCAAATGCCTGCAGGAAGGAATGATCTGGAACAGGGGTTCCCAGAGTGGGATACATGTACCCCCAGGGGTACTGGGAAGAAGTCCAAGGGATACTTGACATTTTTGGGGGAAAAATACATTTAAAAAGTCATCATGTACAGAATACAAAATAAATAATGAGAATTAATGCTGAAATATTAAAAAAAAAATCATTCATATAATAGTTTTATTATCAATCATCTTGTTTAAGTTTTGGTAACATTTTAAGAACATTTCTATTTTATATTATTCAAAATGAGTTTATTTGAGTAGCTAAGTAATTATTTTGTGTTGATGAAAGGTTTATTCATTAAGTAATGAGCAATTTATTTATTTTTCTTATCAATGAAACAGGACACGTTTCAGTTTGTATTTTGCACACAAAATTTACTATTAAAATTTTTTTTATTTTTGTATATTACAGTTAAATATAGGTTGTTTGTTTACAAAGTTTCGAAAATATAAACAGACCCCTTTGGCACAGGAACAACATTTGCCTAATGTTTTTTCAATCAAAAATGCTGAAGCAAGAGTTAGGGAGTACTTGGCTAAAAAAGTATATTTCAGGGGGTACTCCACCGTAAAACGCTGGAGAACCACTGTGCTAGAACTTTCAGTGCTATAGTATAGTGTATCATCTGATGTAATGTGTTGTGTTTGTCTCCAGGACAGTGCAGATCATAAGCTGCACCTGTTTGAAAAAGCAGGCTTTGAAGGGAGAAAGATGGAAATTGTTGATAATGATGTCCCCAGTCTGTGGGCTCATGGTTTTCAGGACCGTGTGGCCAGCGCCAAGGCTGTGAATGGAACGTAAGCACTATCCTCATGAATATTACTGTGGAAAAAAATCCCTATATATTAGGACAGTTACTTGGAAAATAAGAATAAAACCCATGAAGAACATATGTTTATTCAAAAGGGAATAATTCAGTTATATACTTTAAATAAACATCAGTTATTCTTGTGTAACCCTGCTTTGTTATGCTGTACTCTTTTCCCTCTGAAGGTGGGTAGGATACATGTATCCAGGCTACAGAGGGCGCCAGTATGTGTTTGAGCATGGAGAATTCAAGCACTGGAACGATTGGGGAGCCACTGCACCTCAGATCCAGTCCGTCCGACGTGTGCGAGACATGCAGTGGCACAAGAAGGGGTGCTACATTGCCCCTGCCCCTGCCCCTGCCCCTGCTCCTGCCCCTGCCCCTGCCCCTGTCCCTGCCCCTACACCCAATCCCACTCCCAACCCAAATCCCACTCCCACTCCCAATCCTACCCCTGCTCCCAACCCTACTCCAAATCCCAAATCCCAAGTCCAGCCTCAACCATAACGCCTCACCTCCAGCACCTCCTGCAGCCACAGGGGCAAGCTGAAGGTGGCCAGTCTCCCCCCTAACACTGCATTTCAGCTGAGGATATCTCACCATGGATTTTTGGAACTGACAACAATGAAAACATGTATCTGATGGAAATAAAGGTTTTGGCCCTGATGTAGTTTTGTTCCTGTGAATTCTTACGTGTGCTGTTACAACTTATGTACAGCAATACTGATGTACACAGCTGAATTATTAAATACTTATGTTTCCC
The DNA here is from genome assembly GCF_902148855.1 of Sphaeramia orbicularis. Lineage (NCBI taxonomy): Eukaryota > Metazoa > Chordata > Actinopteri > Kurtiformes > Apogonidae > Sphaeramia > Sphaeramia orbicularis. The sequence goes on along the minus strand of NC_043961.1, from coordinate 20,081,824 downwards.
CATCAACCAAAACTAAAAAAATAAGGGCAATGTGACACCTATTAGAGTGCCGTTCTGACAAATATAAGAATATATATGTTAAATATATGCTGGCATTAAATTAACATTTTAAGCCATGCCCCAGAACACAGGTGTCAAACATGCGGCCCGGGGGCCAAATCTGGCCCGCCAAAGGGTCCAGTCTGGGCCTTGGGATGAATTTGTGAAATGCAAAAATTACACTAAGATGTTAACAGTCCTTTTAGTTCAGGTTCCACATTCAGACCAATTCAGTCTCAAGTGGGCAGGACCAGTAAAATACTATCAAAATAACATATAAATAATGACAACTCCAAATTTTTCTCGAAAGTCCAATTCGTAAATTTACGAAAATGTAAATATTTTCATTGTTTACACTAAAACAAAGTGTAATTTTGCAAAAAATGTAAATAACCTGAAATGTCTTAAGAGAAGTAAGTACAATTTTAACAAGATTCTGCCTGTTATTAAATGTTTGGTGTATTCTTTTTATTATCATGTAAATGTGTAAATGATAAACTGAGGCGTAATATTTTTAAAATTACACTTATTTTTTTCAGTTTGTTAATGTTATTCACATCGTTTGAAAGGATAGTTTGTAGATGCAAACCTTTTCATAGTGTAAATTAACTTTTTCACTCTAAAACATAGAGAAAAGTTTGGAGTTGACAATATTTATATATTATTATGTTACTATTTTACTGGTTCGGCCCACTTCAGATCAAATTTAGCTGAATGTGGCCCCTGAACTAAAATGAGTTTGACACTCCTGCCCTTGAAGGTTGGAGAAGTGGCTTGTGTCTATATGCAATTTCCTGGAGATGCTGTTGACTGATATGCCCTTGAGCAAGGCACTTACCCCCCATTTCCTCCCCAGGGGTCCTGACATAGTAGCCCACTGGTCCTGGTCTTCACATGTGGTGTATTCCTGTATGATCAGCTAGTGATGGGTTAAAAGCAGAGGGTCAGTTTCAGTGTGTGTCGCATGTCCACGTGTAAAACATGTACTGACAAACAACAAAGATCCTATTAACATGATCAGATAATCAAATCAGGAAAAGCTTTTTACTAGGTACCATTTTCACAGTATGAGGCATTTGTTTACCTGGTGCATAGGCATAATATTAGACAATATGACAAAGTGCTGTAAATAGACAGTACAGTGACAAAACATCTCTGAATCTTGAGTGCAACTTAAAACGAACTGTGCAGCTTGTACAAATTTTTTGCACTACATGTGGAAAAGTTATATAAAAGCAGGGTAGAGGATAATTTATTATCTTAATAATTATTTTTCCAGTTTACTATCAGTTCCTGCCAGTAGTAGGCTACAATACACATCCTGTAAGAGTATAAAAACCTGTTCTTAATGTACCAGTATCTAATAATACATCTGAAATAGGGTTGGTTTGTTGAGTTTTCAGTCATTGGGTAAACTGAGAATTTGTCCCGCCCTTAATGCCCGTATATCCAATCAAAAGGCTGCTTCATTCAGTAGGCTGGACAGATGGGCGGGTAACGCGCAAAATTTGAAAGTGGACCGGAAATAACGTTATTCGAGAGTAAAACAGTATGCTCTTTTCCGCATAAATGCCTCTCTCTTTATTAAAAAGAAGATTATAGCTATCTACATGGCAGTTTGGTGAGTAATCTAAGACGGCTCGGTCCTGTAGCTGTAGAAATGTAAGATAAGAATGGACGTCTGTGTTCCGTACACGCTGTTGTTTGTTAACAGCAGACGTTAGCCCAGAAACCACTTAGCTAACACTGTAACTGTATTGTTGACATTTCTTACCCCGGTTTGTTGTTGACCTTTTAACTTTATAACTCTATCATAGACACAGTTACATTCGCCAGGTTCCGACTTTAAGAAGGACTCCACAGCATTTCTAAGAGTGTCCCCACGTCCCACATGTCGAGACAATGTCGCACTTTTAGATTTTGAAGGAAATAGCCACATGGGTGAACTCAGGTTTGCATCCAGGATCACTATTTGAGTGAATTTTCAGAAAACCTGCAAAAGACAATAAAAAAGACAAAATTACACAAATAAATACAATGCAATACAAATACAATACTGTTATCCAAATATTATGGACTTTTCAAATATAAGATTTACCAGTTAACCTGTGTTAAGCATCACAGTTTTAATAAACTATGTCAGTAGAATGAAACTTTTAACATTTAGTTAGTATTTGTTATAATTTGCGGTTTAATCTGGGTAATAAAGCTGAGTCCTAAAAAACACCCATTTAAATTAAGAACTTTACAGTAATGTTAAAATCATTTAAGATTTCATTCTTCTTCTTCTTACTATTATTATTATTATTATTGTTATTATCATTATCATTATTATTATTGGGTTTATATAATCTGAGGGGAATGCCTCATTTGTAAGGTAACCTAGACCACAGGAGGTCATTGTAATAAAAATGGTTAACAGTAAAAAAAAACCAAAAAAAAAAAAAACCTAACAAATAGAATTTAAAAGGAACAATACTCAGAACATTGGTATTTTTTGGTGACACAAGCTAAAACATACAATAAAGGACAATTCAGTAAAGCAATTAGAATGAAATTAATAAAATATTGTATAAATCATGTGAAACAAGAAAATTTATTATTAAAATATGTGGAAATTAAAATTTTAAGTTCCCCTAAAGATGCAGGTGATGCAGTCTTAAGCTTTTTCTGTCTTCTGTTCCATTTTGTAAGTGCACAGTAAGTAAAACTACATTTTACAAGATCAATAAAAACAGGTAGCACTTGGAGAGTGGAATTGTCTTGGAGCACTCAATGGTGGCCTTCTATTTTTGACCAAAATAAGTGCAATGTTAATTCATATCAAATTGTATTACTCAGAAGTAGAAGTAGTTCTGAAGAAGAAAAACCTATGGTTTTGACTAGTTTTTATTGTTTATACATTAATTTGCAATTTAAATGACTAATTACTATTTATTAATTCAATGTTAAATTTGTCATTTGTTCAGTTGTTGTTAAGAAGTCATGCTGAAGTTCAAGTACATCAGTCAAGGAAGCCTGAAAACGCTGTCGTCCAGTGCGGACCCCATCAGCAGCCGCAGCTCACGACTCAACCAAGTGTTTCAGGTAAAAAAAAAAAAAAAGAAAAACTGTAGCAAAGTTTCTTGCTACTTTTAACAGCAAGCATGAAATGTCCAAAGCCTTTTTTGTGTGGTGCAAAATCATATACACTAGTTAGCTAACAGTTGCTGACTTCCTTTTCCTGTGTTTATGCACTGTCCCTAGGGCAGAGTCAGCCTGTGTGGGCAGCAGGGAGGATGTTCTGTGGGTCGGGAAGAGTTTCTGGAGGCTCTGCTGCTTCTCTACCAGGAGTGTACTTCACCAGAGCTTATGAAGTTTCATCATGTGGCAAACTTTGTCAACAAATGTAAGAACATCTACAAATCTGCAGGATTTTGAAAATCGTTATATAATTTTATTAAGGCCAATGTTCTTCCTTTCTGTGTCTTAGAATTTGAGTCAATTGATTTGTTTTTTGAATTACTGCAGTGATTTTCATTGAATAATAGGATTACTACATTGCAAATTTCACAATTAGGAAATACAATATAGAATATTAAAACCCTGCCAAAATTAATTTATATTTTTAATAGGCTGGCATATGTAGTATTTTGGTAAATAAACACCATAATTGTGTTTGCTTTATTTTACAGTTTCTGAAGTCATCTCAGAGCTCCGAGCCCTGCAGCCTAGTCCTCATGACTTCGAGCTGCGTGCAGTCGTGGGCCGTGGCCACTTTGCTGAAGTCCAAGTAGCACGGGAGAAGGCTACTGGGGATGTTTGTGCACTGAAAGTCATGAATAAGACAGTTCTGCGCAGTCAGGACAATGTAAGATTTCTTCAGTTTTGTAAGTTTTAACGCTAGGTAATAAAATGTGGTAAGGAAATGTTTGAAAGCCATTCTGTATCATTTATTCCAATGATCATTTGGCATTAGCACAAAGAAAACAGACTGATATTGCCTGGTGTCTAGGTTTTCAGATTCATTCATCACTTTAGATGCATCTCAGTCAGACATCAGTGGCATCAAATGAAAAAAAAATTCAGATTCAGATTATCTTGTTACCAGTTAAACATGAGTAGTAAAAAAAATAAATGACAATACTTACTTTCTCGAACAGGAATAATTGGCCATAAATAGTTTATAGCTTACCTGTATCTGTTGAGAAAGTTGCAGTCTCAGATATTCCCACTTGAGGGTGCTGTAGTGTATAATTCATCAAACAAAACCTGGGTACATTATTTCACAGCTGTGCTCTCTGGCATGTGACTAATAGAACAGATCTTAGTCAGAACTGTACATGAGCTGTGACGGGAAGTCTGAAGTGAGCAATATTATGAACAACTTGTGTGAACAAGAAATGTTCTGTTCATACCAGCTGAGACCATTTTTTACACAAATTTTATGCCTAATTTTAACCTTGAGTCAAAACTCAGAAACAAGGTAGAAATTTTTCATTATCAAAAGGTTTGACATGTTTAAATAACGTTTTTGTAAAGAGACTACTGTATTAACTAACCATTGTACTAACACTTTGGTTGATAGCTGATACCGATACCAATGTTATTTTCTGTTTTTCAGTATTTTAGTTTATTCCTATTTTGTCCTCAGGAAACAAAGACATCTACATTATAAAACAACACGTCAATAGTATTTCAGGCCTTCATCACAATCTTTGAACACAAATTAATTCACATACATTTATAAAATAATTGTATAACAAAATAGATAAACACTTGCCACTGCCATGAGCAAAATAACATGTTATTTACTGATGGTTAATCTCATTCAGTAAAGCCATTATTACATATAAAATGTATCTTTATGTTCCTTTGTTTTACTTAAACATGTTAGCGTTATTGTGGTTGATGCACCACTGACACAAACATTTTGTATTCTATATGTATTTGTATTTTTTTGCCAATATATCCTTACTTACGTATCTGTTGATTGTAATTATTATAGGTGGTTTTTCATGAAGAGGAGCGCAGGATCCTGGCTCTAAACAGCAGTCCATGGATCCCACAGCTTCTCTATGCTTTCCAGGATAAAGATCATGTCTACCTGGTAGGAATGGAGGTTTATTTCTACTCTGAGATAGATGGAAACATCTGTACTGAAATGTTGTCTTTAATTGAACAACATAACATTCTCTTTGATAAATTCTGATCTTGTTGTATTTAGAGAAAGTCACAATATTATAATGACATCATAGATTTCATGTTTCTGTACCAGTCTGTATGTTTTTACCTGAAACTTTAAAAAACAGAGGTGAACTGGACCAGTAGCAAGGTCGCTCCAGTTTATCCATTATAAAACTCTATTTCTAAATGTCTTTTACCAAATGCACTTCTGTAGAAAGCTGTGTAGAAAGTTGGTGAGAGTGAAGTGTAAAGTAATTTTATTCTATTTCCTAACAGTTACACTTTCCAGAACATGACTAATTTAACAGAGGGATTAGTCAGAATAATACATGAGCTGCTAAAGGAGGGATCAGAAATGAATAACTTGCATCAGAGACACATGTTTGACGTAAGTCTGATTAGATAGCCTTGGTTAAAAGTGCAAAATCTCTATGCATCTCCTAAATTGTTCAGTTATTGCATTGTATCAGGTGAGTCATCAGTACCATTGAGAATCGTTTGGGTTCAGTGGTGGCTGCGCTGCTGGGCAGGACCTGAAGTGCTGTGTACAGTCATTGGGCTCAGCTGCTGGTGCTTGAGAAATAGCTGCAGTGTATTAACTAACTGCTCATAAATTGACAGTGTTTTTGCATGGCTGTGGGGGAAACTATGGGAGAAACACCAGTGACAGAGTGAGGCATGTTGTTCACCAAATGTCAGTCGTCCTGTGTTTAACTGAGGGAGAATCTTTGTATTTTATGTAGCTACGAAGGCTAAAAGCTGATTTTGATAAGGTTTTTATTAATGCTAAGACTTGATTATGCATTGATTTCCTTCTGATAGTCTGTTAAACATTATCTGTTAGATCCTTAAAGACACCATCCAGTGAAAATGTGGTGAAAACTGTTTACCTCTAAAACAATCCATAGTTGATCTAAATATAGATTGACTTGAGATGTAGGAAATAAGTCATTATCTGCAAAGGCTTTTCCTTCACTGTGCTCTTTTTGAGTTTATCGTATTTGTATGCTATATCTATATACCTTCCTTTATGCCACCTGCATGTCTTTCTCCATTATTTCTCCTCCTCTCTTTTCACTCTGCCTCTGTCTCACCCTGCTCCCTAACTGAGCATGGAGGAAAATACAAAGCATCCATCTTTATCCGTGTGTCAGAGGCACCCAGTCTCCTTGTTGCTAGGTAACACTGGAGAATGCTCCCGTTCATTCAGACTCGCCGACCATTCATGCACCAGGGGCTCTTGCCTGTTATGGCTGTATGTCAGCCACCATATAGCTCGAATTAGCCTAACCAGTCCCTTTCATCTTTAGCTGCAGCCTGCAGAAAACACACATTGAAAGTCAACCATGACCCAGGTTGATGTGCTGAGTTGTTCACACACACTCTAAAAATCCTGCGAGATATCCTTTATTTGTTGTGGTATGCTGCTTTGAGGCTGTGATCACATTATACACAAGGGTTTAGTGGGTATAGTTGGTATATTTTTAGGCACTGAAGGCTAGTCTTTGACTGCAGTATCACAGATAAATCTGTGAAATCCCGTGTTACATAACTGAATCTATAATGAGAAGAACCACCCTATAAGCTTAGGCTGAACATTCCTTTGATGTCATCTTGTGCTGCTGCACTTGTTGCTTTTTTTCCTCATTCAGATCTATTTATAGGCTGTTATAAATGTTTCAACACCTCATTATACCTGAATCCATACATGTTAAATTGCACATTCATTCAAATTCATAGTGAAGCTCATTTTATAACTGTGTTATCAATTATTGTGAATATAAATATGTCTTCAGGCAATGGAGTACTTGCCAGGTGGAGACCTGATGTCCCTGCTAAATCGATATGAGGATCAGTTTGATGAGTCCATGGCTCAGTTCTATTTGGCTGAGCTGGTTGAGGCCATTCATGCTGTCCATCAGCTTGGCTATGTTCACAGGTAAGACACCACCTCCAGTAATAGAGCCAAAAAATGTAACCTTAGTTTTTATCTACTTATTGAGTTCATGAAGCTCACAATTCATAACTCTATTAACTAAAATGGCACACTATGAACATGCAATATCAATGTATACATAAACAAAAAGCAGCATTTTCAAGTAGACCTGTTAGGATTATTACATAATTGCCGTATCACCTCAGTGGCATTCTGCACGCTGTATGAAGTTTTCAGTAATGGGCTTTGAATATTTAAGTTTTATCATGTCTTCCCAATTTCTGTTTTAATTATGGCCTGCAATGCAAGGCCACAGAAATACATTTTTTTTTAAAAATGCGAAGTCAGTGGGCTCTATGCACAGCCCCACTACTTCCTGAACTTCAGGTGGCTCCTTTATTTCCCGTCTTTCATTGTTGGCCACACTGATTAATCCAGGTGTTCCTAATTAATCAGGAGTCACAACAAGAAGTAGCAGGAACACCTGGGTTAATCAGTGTGTCCAATAATGAAAGACAGGAAATAAAGGAGCCATCTGAAGTTCAGGAAGTAGTGGGGCTGTGCATAGAGCCCAGTAATTGTTTCTTCTTCACAAGGTGCATAAATACTGTACTTATGTTACAGTGAAAGCATAAACTTGACAGTGCAGATGTGTGATCATTTTGTTTACTGCAATTATTTGTATGACAATAAAGTTTCAGCTGAAATTTCAACATCATGGCAGCTCTACTTGATTATTGAATTAATTCAATATAATGCGCGACCATACCTCCAGTGTCAGTCAGAGACCTGACCCTTTCAAGGCAGCAAGGAAAAGCAGGTCCAGGCATCATAAACTGACATCTATCTACTTCTTGACTAAATGGTACATAAATCCATTCTTCTTTTCCTTTTGAAAAGGCCTGTGATAGAAGACTTAGAAAACATTACCTGAACACGAGAGATGTTGCATGGTAATTTGACCTTAAGCACTGAGAGTGCTATGTTATGTAAAACAAATCATTACTAGAGTTTACAATTGTATTCCATTATCATCGGAGTGAAAGATATATTGGTAGTAAGGCAACAAACAGCTCTGTAAAAGCAGTATCAAATCCCTCCTAAACTATCTACTTGCAGAGATGTCAAACCAGAGAATGTTCTCATCGATCGGACCGGTCACATTAAGCTGGCAGACTTTGGATCTGCTGCCAGGCTGATGGCTAACAAAACAGTAAGTCGATTATAGAGTTTGCTCTGTGTATTAACTTCTGTATTCTTGACAGTGACATCATTGCCAAATGTGATTTATTACCATGTTTGCAGGTGGCAGCTCCCACAGTACCTGTTGGGACGCAGGACTTTCTCTCCCCTGAGGTCCTGGCAGCTGTGAACGGTGGCTCACATAGCACCTACGGGGTTGAGTGTGACTGGTGGTCCCTTGGGGTCATAGCTTATGAGATGATCTATGCTAGGTCGCCCTTTTCTGATGGCACTTCTATCAAGACCATCAATAACATCCTTAACTTCCAGGTACCAAGTCTCCCATCTGGACTTCACTTACATAAAGCCTGGTTGTTTTGAAAGAAATGAGGAAAAAAATGCTACCCTAATTCCATTTAATGCTGAAATGCAGTCTGCTCCACCTGAAGTAATATCTGTTCACTCTTTGCATTATTTAATCAGTTCTTGTCCATGTGGTTCGCCCGCAGCGCTTCCTTAAGTTTCCGGAGGAGCCGCGGGCCAGTAAGCAGTTTGTAGATCTGGTGCAGAGCTTACTGTGTGGAGCCAAAGAGCGACTAGGCTTCCAGGGACTCCGCTGTCACTCTTTTTTCTCCACTGTAGACTGGAACAACTTAAGACAAGGTAAGGAGATTGCTCTTACTAGACACTTCCTTCCACTGTCTTTAAAAGAAAAATGCTTAATTTGGCTTAAAATGACACAGCATTGTGGTAATTACTTTCCCAGACTGCCGATTTATAGCCTGCTATGAAACATTAATGTTTATAATACACAGAAGTGAACTGTGTGTGCAGGCGTGGACTCGCATAGACAACAAAAGGCAGTAGCGTTGCCAGTGGTCTTGACAGTAGTAAAATAATGAGATTCTCTGTGCTGCTGGCAGCAGGCCAGCTCCTTCCTGAGGAGGAGAATGGGAGGGAGGCGGAGACGAGAAACGAGGCAGACAGAGTAAAGATCTGCAACTCATCTGCTTCTCAATAGACACAGCAGAAATCTTTTATGGTAGCAACACCAGACACGCTCTCTGTTGCGGAAATACATGTGAATTTGTTAGACGTCATTGCTGGTGTCATATCATCATACATTTCTATGCCCATCATTTCCTCTGAGTTGGTTTTTTAGCCATAATATTGCATTCAACACTAAAGAGTAATGAACGCAATTGTTTGTTTTAAAATAACAGGTTTATCAGTTAACTACATTATGATACAGTGGGGTTTTTTTGTGTGTGGGGGGGGGTTTCCTGTGGGAGCATTTAGTGCAGATGCTAGGAGGGACATTTATTGATTTTTCTTTTTTTTTCTAAATCTCAATTGATCCATTGATTTCTTGGCTCTGTATTACAATATAGAAAAGTAATCACACAGATGAATGTTGATATTAAAAACAGCTCCGGTTTATCGATAATAGGACACCAATAGAGCTTTATGCTTCAGCGTTGGCTCTAGCTGATAAGCTTGCTCTGCTGCAGTGAGGGAGAGCAAGTGAGCATGTGTGTATGAGAGGGAGAAAGGGAGGGAGGGAGGGACAGAGGCAGCATGTGCATCAACGCGCGACTTACTGCACTCTAGGCTCCCACCGTTCTCCGCTCCGTTTCTTCTCCCTTCCTTTCTCTCCCCTTTCTCCTTGTGTTGTGTTTGTTTTCCATTTATTTTAATTGATTTATTCATTACTTGTTCATCACTGGTTCCTTTTTCCTTGCCCTCTGTCACTCCCTCCTCTTATCCTTTCTCCCTCAGTTCTCCCGCCTTTCGTTCCTGCATTGCACGCTGAAGATGACACCTCTAATTTTGAGGAGCCGGAGCAGGCAACCCCCCGGTCAGCCTCAGCAGCCCGGCAAGGAGCTCCGCCAGCGGGCTTCCAGGGCCAGGATCTGCCCTTTCTAGGCTGGTTCTTCAGCAGAACGTTGACAACATTGGCCAAAACTGAGTAAGTGCAACCTGTTTACTGTGCATTGTTGTGCTTTTTTTCAAAGACTACTCCCTTCTTTTTCCTGTAGTCAATGCTGAGACCTCTAGCATACCCCTCTTTAACACACCTTTGTTGGTTAATGATCCCATGCTACCACTGGGTGTAGTTCTACCATTACACTCTTCATTACCACAGAAACAAATTTCAGGTAGTCTTGTTTCAGGTGACCTGGTAGTGCCCTGGGCAGTTGGTGTCTTTTCCCTGTCATTAGTGTTGCGCCTGTTGGGGCTGAAATGGGTTTGGCCATATGCTGTGTCAGACAAGGAACGAGGGAGGGGAGGGATCCCCCTGTTCTCTGGTGCTCTCCTTCTCACTGCTGTTTTTGTGCTCTGAGATCACATGTGGTTGATCTGATGCATAGATAGATCAAATGAATGGGCCAGAGGATGTGAACTGGCGTTATCTTGCCATCGGCACTGATTGGTATGCGGCTGAGTATGTCAATGAGGTTTGCTGAGAGGTGGAACCCCACACAGACACACTCCCACCCTCACTGCTGTTATTGTGCGTTCTCTCTTACTGTGCAGCATAATGGGCTCCTGACTTTTATAGTATGGGTTTTGGGACTGTAATTATCCCTAATGGTTTTTGGCTTCTTAACCTTTGATAATAATGCAAGAGGATGGGTTTCATTTCTGTAGCCCCATGGCAGTGTTCTAGCAGGTTAATGGTGCTGGAGACTGCGGATCATGACAGCAGCAGTAACAGAAAGGGAAGAAAAAGCTTTAGCAGATTAGACAGGGAAAAGGATGAGAGCTCAGGTTGGGGGGAGAATCTATTTCTATGGTTACTATCGTGATGTTTTTTTTTTTTTTTTTCCTCGTCCCCACCCCCATCTTTACCCATCTCATCTCCTCTTATTTTCTCCTTCTCTTAATGTCTATGGCCCTTGCTGTTACACCATCAGTCATCTGTTCATGATTTTTAACTGAAGCCAGTCATTTCTTTGGTGCATTTGATTAAGAGGAGCTCAGAGCTCATAGGATATGTCAAATGTGTGAGTGGGTGCAAGCATGTGTGTACACATTCGTCATTACAACGCCAAAATGGAAAGAGAAATGAGTCCAGAGCCGGGCATAATGAAATGCTAATCATGTATTTTGGGGGTTCCTGTTTTTTTCTAAATTGTGTGAACTTGTCTGTCTGACTCCTCATTAGTCAAACTCAACAACAAAATCCCCTTTGACAGCCTCCCTCAAATGTTTAAGAACCCTCTGTGGATTAGCGTTGGAAATTAATCTTTCCAAAGGAGCTTGTCTGCCAATTTATGGATTTTTTGTAAAAGAAATGTAAATGAAATATTGGACATTTGAAAGTGTTATGGAAAATATACAGGAGAATTTTCACAAACTCTAATCTATATTTGGATTTGCAATCCTCATAGTAGCCTGTGCCATATACATTTTAGTTAAAACTGCATTTGTAAGTACCTTATGTGAAATTAAATGAATTTTTTTAACATGCCATCATTATAATCTGGACTTCAGATTTCACCACCTCTTTCAGAATTATTTCCCAAGAGAATCAATCTACTCCTTTCACTCACTGTTCATATTTCACATGTGTGTGCTCACCTGTTTCATTGTCTTTATAAGCCTGGTTTAAGCACAAAAGATTGATGCAGCTAAGCCTTTAACTTGCATACTATCCCTGAGTCGCTTATTTTCTTTGATTTCCTCCATTAACGCAGTCTGCGCTGCACTCACTGGCTACTCTTTTTATGTTCCCTAACAGGAGAGAGATGTGACAATCACCATATTCCCCAATGATGAAAAGCACTGCCTGGCTTCTCTCTTCCAAACATATTTAATTGTAGTGTTATCTATTCTTCTAGGTACGAGAATAGAAAATAAATAATACAGTAAAGGTGCTAAATACTGATTTCATTCTCCCTCCTGGGTAATTTTTGTTCGGAAAATCTGCAAGGCTTGGGGCTTTTAAAGGATAAATACATTGAAACCTACAAACAATATACAGTGAAACTTCAACTACTGTTTATCATATACCTATCTTCTTAACAGGTTACTTAAAATCCAGTATTATACAATTAAAACTTTCAAGCCCTAGCATCAGTTGAGGATTATAAATTACCACATTATCTGTACAGTAGCTCCATAAACTGTTCAACTAGGCACTGGAGAACTTTATGAATTTTGATGTTTAACATAAATTTTTTATTGCAACAGATTCAGCTAGCTGGAACGCTTATTCATTTAATCTGCACTGCTGTGGAAGAGACTGGTTGGGGTGTTGCTTTTTTTTTTGTTTGTGATATAACCTTTTTATCTGTCTATGTGCGTGTGTGTTTACTCTATATAGCCTAAACGTATGTGAGTGTGTTTCAGGGGGATGGCGAAGGGAGCAGTGCTCGCTTTCGTGATTATTTTTAACACTGTGACTCAGCCTGAGTCAACTTTATTAAAGATCCCTCTGCAGTATTTGTGAATCCATTCATACAAAGCATTAACTTATTTGGACTTCTGCACAGAGTTGCTGTTTTTCTGGTCAAGGAAACTGTGAAAATGGCTTTGTATTTCAAATTATTTTCAGAGAATGGCAAAAAAAAAACAGAGTATATTATCTTATATAACAAAAAAAGAGTGTATTTTTTTCAATATAAAGCTCTGTGTAGGCAAACCTGAAGCAAGTGCACAGCCCTAATTCTCCTGTCACATTATTTTGTCAGGCAAACAGTGAATATTCCCAGGTCTACAGGGCTGTTTTGTTCATGTAGGCTGTTTTGTCCTCAATAAACCATAAAAAGTCTAAGCTTCTCTTTGCAGTTATAAAATTCTCAGTTGAATGTTATCCTGATTGTTGTTGAGAGCTCTATTGTTATAACAAGATATTCTTCCGAGACCTGTTTTTTTTTTTTTTTCTTCTTTTTTTTTTATTCATGAAAACGAAATTGTAGTCATTGCATATTTTCCTGCCCTCAGTGCTCATTTGTGAGGCGTTGGTGTTGCGTCTGCATTTCAGCCAGCTTAATTAAAACTACAACAGTCTGTCAAGTCTTGTGATTACATGATGTGGGTTTATGTCATGATATGAAACTGTCAGTCAGAGCTGCAACTAATTATTATTTTTATGACATGGCAAATACTGACTTGCTTCACAAGATGTTATAAAATATTGCTGTACAGCCTTCAATAACCTGTGCACTTTGTAGATTTGAATGTTTGGTACTAGTATGTAGTGTGACGCACAGCATGTGTTTGGGTCTTAAATAATTCTAAAAATGCTTCTATTTGCTGTATGTTGTTACTCCCAGGTCAGTGTCTGCAGGCCTCAACTCTCCTGCCAAGACCAACTCCATGGAAAAGAAGCTACACCTTAAAAGCAAAGAACTACAAGAAACTCAAGACAAATGTCACAAGGTGATGATGTGCTTTCAGCCTCCCTCAGCCTGCATTCATATTTCAATATTTCATCACAAGCCTCTTCTTTTGATGCCAAAGCTAAAGCTCAGTTCTGTCATATGGTTGGGAATGGCGTATGAAAGATATCAGTGTATCTTTCTGGGAATATATATTTTTTTTTGAAATGGAGCTTTTTCTGCTGTGTGTTGACTAGAAACAGTAAACCTAGAACTTTTTTTTTATTAATGAATGAGTTCATAATCTTTTGTTTTATTAGCAGAAGTCCTGTGTTTATTCTGGCTTAACACTAACCAAGCAGCGTTTATTAGAGCTGTAGTAAGCCAAGTTTTTGTTGAATTCACAATATTACAACTAAAGCTGGTGAATGGGTTTTTACTTACCACCTCATTAAGTACTTTTACACTTCTACTGTACTTGAAATGTTAAACTTTACATGAATAATAAGAGTAAATTATCATTAAGTTCTTCTGAAACTTGTTACTTTGGCCTTCATTTGCTTAAAGTATGTGACTAATCAATGCCTTTAAGGGCATCAAATAACAAATGCACTGTGTTTTTGTTTAATTAGATGGAGCAGGAGATCTCCAGGTTTCAGCGTAAGATGACTGACCTGGAGTCAGTGCTTCACCAGAAGGATGTGGAGCTTAAGGCCTCTGAGACGCAGAGAAGTATCCTGGAGCAGGATCTTGCCACCTACATTACCGAGTGTAGTGTGAGTCATGCAATCAGCTGTGTTTGTGTGAATGAATAAAAATGCTTAAGGCCAATAATCCTCTGTTATGTAGTTTTGTGTTGTGCTTTTGAAATGAGTTTAAATTTTGACCAACATCAGCCTTGAGTTTGTCTGCATGCACTCTATGTGTTTGCAGAGCCTGAAGCGGAGCTTGGAGGAGGCACGTGTGGAGGTCTCCAGAGAGGATGACAAGGCCATGCAGCTGCTACACGACATCCGCGAACAAAGCAACAAGCTGCAGGAAATTAAAGAACAAGTGTGTTGATTGTCTCATTTAAAGGATGATCTGTCTCCTCCCTCTCATCATGATAATGATGTGCTAGATTTATATTTTTTTCATAAACACTTCAAGTAGTTGGTGATACAAAAATATGTATTTAAGGTAAAAAAAAATGCATTAAAACTGCTTCCATTGTATAATTTGCTGGAAGGGTTTCTGCTACTTTTTGCAATGCTACCTCACTTTCATTGCTGAAAACGTTTGAGATGCAGCCGTAGGATTTTGGTTCTTTACCTTGTGTCCCTGTTTTACAGACAGGGCTTCCCCTTTGAGGACTCCCTTGTCCTCAGCAGTTATAAAGGTCATCCCTGCAGATGGCATCCCAGAAGATGCAAACATAGAGACTTTTATCCTTACGCAAGAGATTTACTCACTTTCCTCCTCTCAGGGGAATGACTCACAGTGTTTATATTTCTATTAATCCACAATTTTGACTCAAAGCTGAACTCATTGACTTACTGTAAATGAAGTCAGAGTTGTGACAGAAAAGACGGATATCCCTCGTTATTGAGAACCAAGTGTGTAGTTGTGTATCTTATCAGATAAGATGTCACAAAATGCGCAGTACACAAACAAGTAACAGTGTAACATGTTGTCTTGGATTTTCACAGACTCAGGCAGTTACTCGAACTTTAACTTGGAAACTCTGTAGTGCAAAGTTGCCAAGTACAGCTTCAGTGATAATCCTTGAGTTGTTATCTCTGATTTTGACACTTTTGGTGATAAATATTCGTTCCTGCAGTGCACTGCAGTTTCCATAGATCACTGCACAATGAAATGAGTGTCAGCAGATCTGTGAAGTATATCTTCTTCTGTATAGCACTGGCAGCACTTGCTCGTGCTAACAGTTCAGTTCCTTTGCTCAGGCTGCTCCAAACAGACCCCTTCTGTTCAGAACAGCCGTTGCTGTTTTATCTTGGAGGAACATAAATGTCACCAAACCTGCCAATTGATTTTCCTTAGAAAACTATGAAACCAAGGGTAAATTTATTTAACTGAAAGAAACAAAGTAGCAAATGCCGACTTGGTTGTTGTTTTATGTTAAAACACTGTTGATGTTAAGTCATTTCGCAAAGTATTACAAGTGCATTCATTGTTTATTACTAGATAAACAAATACTGTTTTTTTTTTTTTTTTTTAATAAATATTGTCAGTAGCTAAATTGAAGTATGTAGCTTGATTTTACATAAACATGAAAGATATTTTTATCTTCACACAAAAGAAAATGGTGACTTGTTTGCAGCTTCTACAGAATGAGTGTGATCACAGCCTGCCCTGAAGTCCTTGGCCTGATTTCAAACTCTAAATTATAGCGACGTCACAATGCATTTAGCAGCTTGGTTCAGTACACAGCACGATGCCACTGCTGTATGAGATTCACACAAATAACAATGAAAATAAATATTAGGACATTGTTCAGGATTAATATGACATTGAGATCTAATATGTCCACATTGTTCTTGCATCTATAATTTTTAGTCTGCGGTTTTTTGTTTTGTTTTTTCATACTGGTTACATTGTGTGCTGTCTACGACTGTAGGAATACCATGCTCAGCTGGAGGAGATGCAAGTGACTATCAGACAGCTGGAGGAGGACCTGTCTGCCGCCCGACGCCGCAGCGACCTTTATGAAGCTGAACTTAGAGACTCCAGACAGACAAGTGAGGAACTCAAAAGGAAAGCTGTGGAATACCAGCAGAGAATCCAGAAGGTGTGTTTGTGCCAGATGTGCTTTTAGGTCATGAAAAAAAAAAAAAAAAGAAATGTGGGTCATGTCCCAGGAAGAGGATTCACTTGTTGTCCTTAAAACACATACTAACCGCTTGTTTTCCAAGGAAAACATGCAGAGGCACTTGATCTTGGAGCAGATTTGCATCATATTGTACAGTGTCTATTATGTATTTTTCTTTTTTCAGGCCAAAGAGCAGGGCAAGGCTGAGGTGGAGGAGCTTCTTTCCAAACTGGAAAAGGTAACAGATCTGGCTAATCATCCTTCATCAGGTACATCTACATGACTAGGCTATAATTACTGTATGATAATGCCTATTGTGTTTCTTCAGACTAATTCTGAGCAGCAGATTAAAATCCAAGAGCTCCAGGACAAACTATCAAAGGTAAATTAATCTAATTAGCAATTATCTCCAATACAATAGTATTAAAGAGTTAATAGTAATATTCTTCGTATTTATTATGTGATTAATTACAAGTATTTTGGGGGGATTAGTTGTACTTCTAATCAGTACCATAAACCTTGTCATTGGTTGTGTCTTTGAATCTGAATCAGACGAATGTGAAGTAGTACATGGGCACCATTTTGCAGCCTTGATATAGTTTCCAACAACTTACCACAGTCCTTTGTTCATTCCCTTTTTCTATCCTGGGAAAGAATTGTTCAAAAGTATCTGGAGCTTTGTCTTTGGTTGCATTAACAGCCTTTGACCCTCCAATCCTCCCCAGGCAGTGAAAGCGAGCACAGAAGCAACTGAACTACTGCAGAATGTCCGGCAGGCCAAAGAGCGGCTGGAACGAGATCTGGAGCGTCTACGGGGCAAAACCGACTCCAGTGACACACTCAAACGCCGCCTGAGAGAGACAGAGGTACCAGACTAAACCCAGCACCTCAAATTCATGATGCCCATAGGTCTTCTTGTTAAATGCAGTAATTAGACCACACTCATGCAAATTATTCTTGTGCAGTGAAAACTCTAATTCTGCCATTTTTGTTGTCTAAGCAGGAGGGCAGGAAGACCCTGGAGAACCAGGTAAAGAGGCTGGAGATGGTTGAGCGACGGGAGAATAAGCTGAAGGATGACATTCAGACCAAATCCCAGCAGATCCAGCAGATGGCTGAAAAGATCCTGGTGAGAGAGCTACAGATAAGGCTTGCTAATACCCTCCACCCCTAATTTCACCCACTGCCCCCCACCTCTGAACATACAGCACTCTCTTCGCCACAAACAGTTCTTTTTAGAGAGCTCCTTTGTGGCTGAGGTTTTGCAAACAGCTGCCGGTCACCTACTTTTAATATACACATGAACCTTTTGTACACGTGATCTGCCAGGATGAATAGAACCCGCTTCACTCGTCTTGTGGATTTCCAGCTCTTTCAAGCAAGTTTCTTTTTTTATGGTATCTTTTAACAGATAGAGTAGCCTTGAAAGCCTTTTATTCTGTTTTTTAATTCATTGTTTGGTCATGTATTAGCTCCATTAGCTGTTTATATATGTTGTGGAAACTTTACTGGACTACTTACATGTGTTTTGTGGTTACTGCATTGTGTCAAATATCTCTAATCATGCTTGTAATTTTATTCACTCCAGGAACTTGAGGAAAACCTGAGGGATGCCCAGTCAACAGCTCAGAGAATGGAAACCCAGCTGGTTCAGAAAGAGAGGCTTTATGAAGACAAGATTAAGGTGAACCATCTTAATTTTTTTTGTCTTTCAGGTAGCTAAAGACCGCACATATCTGAAAATAGTGAATTATTTGTGACAGTCGTATTTTCTACTCTGTCCTGCCATTTTAAATCAGGAGTATGATGGATATATGCAAGAGCTGTCATACGTTTTACTGTGAGATTTGACACCACACTAATTACTGCTTCAACAGCAGCTCATTAATTTACACCCGTGTCATGATTTTTTTTTTCTATCTTTCTTTTTTAATCAGTGCCTTATCACTTAACAGACTAAAGATGACTGACTATGTAAATGTGCTACACTAGCTAGTCTAATTTTCAACGGGTCTTACTCATCAAGGTTCTGGAGGCCCAGATGAAGGTGGATCTGGCTGACAAGGAGAGCCTCGAGGCCAGAAGGGCCCAGCAAGAGGAGGAGTCGAGGGAAAACTGCAAACTGATCAGTGAACAGAAAGCAGTAAGAAAATAAAACAGACTGTTTTATTTATGACTAATGTCCGCTCTGGCTTTTGCAGGCAAATTCAACATTGTAATGAGCAAGTAGGGTATGAAAAGGATAGCATCTTCATTGTTAAACTCACTATACACTATACACTACAATAAGTTATTTGAAGAAATTTAGTCACAATGTGAATAACAATGTAAACAGTAAGTTTTAATGCCTCCCTTTCTGTAGGACTGTAGGTGAAACGTGTCTGAAATATGAAACCTTTCCATTTTTTCTGCTTTAGACTGTTGTGATGTTTTTAAATTCATTTTCTTACTCTGTAACGTGACACCAGCTACATGAATCGGCATATACAATTGGGTAACTGATTAAATTGAAGTATACATGTTACGCTATAAAGCCTTGGCTCAATCCCTAATCTGGTTAATGTGGTAGAATTGAAGCCGTTAAGAAGCTTTTAGAGCCAGTCATCTGACATTGACAGTAGATGATCCAGGCAACACCTTAATGGGCTCTAATAGGATTTTACAGTAGTATAACGTTCTATTCCCTAAAAAAAAAAGTGCTGCTGGATGTTAGTGGGATGTGATTCGCAGCCAAAGGGGAATAAATTCCTCATCATTGAACCTGCTTTTGGAATATGAGTTTCACGTTATTGCTGTATCCCTCATCCTGTAGACCATTAATGCCATGGACTCCAAAATGAAGAACCTAGAGCAGCGGATCGCTGAACTGTCTGAGGCTAATAAGCTGGCCGCTAACAGCAGCATCTACACCCAGAAGAATATGTGAGTTAACAAGACCTTCTGCCCACATTGAGCTTTCATGAGTTTCCACACCCACACTAAGACTATGTGTCCTCCAGTCTCCAGTTGCTTCATTAGTTTACATCTCCCTGCACCACGGATGATCCTTTATGTGTAAACTATGATTATACTTTTAGGAGCGGGAACTGTAAAAAAATAAGTTAATAGAAAATATAGTTTCACAACATTTACCTCGAAGGCAGATAAGTTATTTCCTTATATTTATATTTAAGTTTAAGGAACCATTTTCTTAGTCAAGTTGATCTCCATGATCTGGTCTGGATAAAAATCTCATTAATTTAGAAATTAAGCAAGCACTTGTTGGTCCTTTTAATGTAACTTTGGGGTCAAGTCATAATATCAACAGTTCTGTATACAATTTTCACCATAATTTCTCTGAGAATGACTTTCATTGCAAGTAAAATTGGTATTGTAGCCTAGTATGAACTCATATTGATTACAATGACAACGATTTAGGTCTTTGTCAGTGAAAATATAATTTATTCATATTCCTAGCCTCATTACTGATGGCTGCTGATATCCATACTTTAAAAAAAATTGAGTATTTTTTATTTTAAACATGCACTATTTAGAAAGTGTTTTAATGACAACTTTCAAACAGGGAATACAGTTTGTTTCTGTGTTTCTGCCGTTGTTAGGAAAGCTCAAGAAGAGATGATCTCAGAACTTCGGCAGCAGAAGTTTTATTTGGAGTCTCAGGCAGGCAAACTCGAAGCCCAGAATGCCAAGCTGGAAGAGCACCTGGAGAAGATGAGTCAGCAGGAGCAGACGAAGAGGACTCGTCTGATGGAGCTGGAGAGCCGGCTGCGGGAGGTGAGGCACCAGAAAGCACAAAGACCGCCCAGAATCTCTAAGCTCAAGATTAAGTAATTCACTTTAACAAGCACACTGTAGCCCTGCGTCATCTCCATCCACAACAGGGATTAGAGCAGCTGATCAGCCACCAAGTAAATAAGCTCAGATCTCTTTCAGATAAACTGCTAATTAACGGCTGTTGGTCTGTAATGGCATGTCCACAAATTTGCCGATGGACCTGCACAGAAGCTACTGTATTTATTGCTTATGTTTAGCTAATGGCTATTATTTTAAGCACCTTCTGATTATTGGCTGATATCGGGTAGAATATGGTTAAATATGTAAATATATTCCTAAGCATCTACCTTGCATAAAGATTCTTTAGTTACCAGCTTTGAGGTTACTTTTTTGAACTCAGTCTGGCACCTGTGGAGAACTACATTTTTCTACAAGATTGATTTTGCTGTAGTGAGGATACACATTGGAGTTAATTTTAAAAATTATATTTGAGACACACTTCCCTTTCATTGGCTATTCACTGGTGCATATATATATCATGTTTTCCACCATCCTTATAAATATACTGCAAAATCCACTAGATGATGCGATCTGATGCAAAGCTACACTATAAAAAGAAAGTCCTGGTATAAGTGAGGGCCGTGACGCCCCATTCTCCTGCTTGAGAGCTCTCACCCCCTGGTGTGCTGTCTGCCGATGTTACTGGTGGACAGCCTGCTGGTTGGATGTCATATTTCTACCCCCACACTCACTTCCCTACTGAGACTTGATGCACAGATTGGCACTAATTGCTGGCCTTCCACCTCCCTCACATAAAAACGCACTGTACTCTCTCAAATATGTTGTTTCACATGAGA
The DNA here is from genome assembly GCF_902148855.1 of Sphaeramia orbicularis. NCBI lineage: Eukaryota > Metazoa > Chordata > Actinopteri > Kurtiformes > Apogonidae > Sphaeramia > Sphaeramia orbicularis. The sequence continues at coordinate 20,060,734 of NC_043961.1, read as the reverse complement.
TTGTCTGTTCATCTCTGTAATAGGGAGACTAAGCACAACTAAATGCACTCTTGTTTGTATTAACATTTCTGAGCTCGTTACCAATACTGAGACAAAAGGCAGCCTTTTAAAAATGATTGAATTTTTGAAGACATAAAAGGTAAAAGGTAAGTTTTATTTCAAAGGTCTTATATCTTAAACCTCACTCTTGTTCTTCTTTTCTTACGCAGGAATTTTTCCTGTAATACCTCACCGTGTAATTAGTCTCCTTTGGTCTTTTTTATGCAACCTGGATTACTCAAGTTTAATGAAAAATGGAATCCTTCTATAATCTTTATCTTTTTAAAATGCCTTAGTTGGGCTTACAATTGGGTATAATCTATTGAAAGCTATGGTATTTTATGTGATGTCATAGAAATACCTACAAATGTCAAATTCATATCGGAAATCACTAAAGACCTTGCTTAGCCTATAATAAGGCTTAGTTTATAATTTGAGACTGTCTTCAATTTCTAGTGCCCTGATATCCTTACAAAAACCATTTGCTACTTTGAGCAGGTCAAGTAACAGCAGGAAATGACATGCAAATATTGTGTGTTTCAGGTTTTATTTATACTGCCTTATACACACAACACTCACCTGTTCTTATCTCTGTTGTAGATGGGCCTCGAACATGAAGAAGAGAAACTGGAGATCAAGAGACAGGTGTCAGAGCTGACGCTTTCACTGCAGGAGCGCGAGTCCCAGATTAGCAGCCTGCAGGCTGCACGTCTTGCTCTGGAGAGCCAGCTGCAGCAAGCGAAGACTGAGCTGGAGGAGACCACTGCTGAGGCTGAGGAGGAGATCACTGCCCTCAGGGTAACATGACCAAGCACTGACGAAGCACACGCATTCAGTTCAAATACTATATTGAGATGTAATGCTGTTAATACATCTATTTTAAACAGCAATATCAGTAAAAGGTCATTCGTCATCATTTTGTCTGTTACACACAGTTGATTGTATTTGAAGGGATTTTCTTGGGTTTCCCACAGAATCACAGAGATGAAATTCAGCGCAAGTTTGATGCCTTGAGAGACAGCTGCTCAGTAAGTCCTACACAGTCTTTTGTCTTTTTTTGTCTCTTGTATTTCTTCGCAATACCTTTGAGTACATAGTGATTCATGTGTGACTCCTAATGTAGCAAGACTCTGAATCATGTCTTTAGCCAGGAGACAGAAATTGCTTTTACAAGCCATGTTTAGATATTATTTAGAGTCCTGGTTTGTGTCTTTATTACCTCTGCCAAGGAGGTTATGTTTTTGCCGGCGTTGGTTTGTTTGTCTGTCTGTCTGTCCGTGTGCAAGATAACTCAAAAAGTTACGGACAGATTTGGATGAAAATTTCAGGAAATGTTGATACTGGCACAAGGAACAAATGATGGGGGGGCACTGATCTACCTTGGCGGAGGTCTTCACTCTCTGAGTGCTTTTCTAGTTCACTTTTTTTTTCTTTTGTTTTTGACTCAGTTGATTTCACAGTTTCTACTCTTCCTAATTCAATGAATTATGGAGCTGAAATGAGTAACATGACTGCAGTTTACTTGCAGCTAAAACATCTAAGAATACATGTTTGACTTTTAACATGTACCGTGACTCACAGAAAGTGACAGTGCTTTCTTTTGTTTTGCATGCTAAATATGTTTCTTCATTATGGTCCTTTGGTAGTAACTGTTACTACACATTGCTTATTAAATGTGTTAACAATCAGCACCCAAGCTGTGACGCTGCTCTTACTCTATGGCTTTTATGACACAACCATAAAATATCTCTTGACTTCATTATCAAGTCTCACACTTCTGCCGGTTTGTGTTGCCTCAGGTGATTACCGACCTGGAGGAGCAACTTACTCAGCTGAGTCAGGAGAATGCTGAGCTGAACCGCCAGAACTTCTACCTGTCCAAACAGCTTGATGAAGCATCAGATGAGAGGGAGGACCAACTGCAGCTCAGCCAGGAAGTGGACAGGCTGAGAAGGGAAGTGGCCGACCGTGAGATGCACCTCAACAATCAGAAGCAGGTAATTCACACATAAACCACAACTGCATGTTGATGCAAAAAATACACACGAGTGCTTAACTTTACCAAGTATTATAAGGGATGTTCCTGATTTTGGCAGGGGTGGCAGAATAAACATACATTCCTTACCCAAGTAGGAGTACAGATGCAGGTCGATACAGATAAAAGTGGGAAAAATACAGGCTCTGAGAAGTATAAAAGTATTAAGTACAAAGTCGGCTTTTTAAGGTAGTTTCTACAAATGTTTTTCCTCAAACCTAAGTGAACTTCACTTCACATTTAAATATCTATTATATTATTATTATATTATTAAATAGATATTATTTAATATCTATTAAACCATTCTAATAAATTTGCTATTCAGCATGCATTTGCAAAAAGTCCATTTAAGTAATTTGCAAAGTATTTCTAGTTTGCTACTTCCCACCTCTGTGCTTTTCTGTGTCCTCCTAGAATATTGAGACTCTGAAGACCACATGCAGCATGCTGGAGGAGCAGGTAGTGGAGCTGGAGTCGCTAAATGATGAGCTGCTGGAGAAGGAGAGGCAGTGGGAGGCTTGGAGAGGAGCCCTGGAAGATGAAAAAAGCCAAGCCGAGAGACGCACCAGAGATCTCCAGAGACTGTTGGACAATGAAAAACAGAACAGGTAGCAATCTGAAGTGGACAGTTTTAGTATTTGTTCATACATACAAACTTACATTAAACTGTTGTGATTACAAATTTATAATGGCGGTGTTCACAGGCTTCGTGCAGACCAGCGCAGCACCGAATCTCGGCAAGCAGTGGAACTTGCAGTCAAGGAGCACAAGGCTGAGATACTAGCCTTACAGCAGGCTTTGAAAGAGCAGAGACTGAAGGCAGAGAGCCTGTCTGACACTGTGAGTCACAAGTGTTGTATCATGACTTTCTTATAATAAAACAATTCCTGCCCCGGCATTATCCATTTTGATTCTAGAAAAGAAAGTCCTTGATGTATTTGTAGGATTCAACATGTAGCTGTGACGTTTAACCTGTAGAAGTCTCCTTGCAGCTCAATGATCTGGAAAAGAAGCATGCCATGCTGGAGATGAATGCCCGCAGCTTACAGCAGAAACTCGAGACTGAGAGAGAACTGAAACAGAGGCTCATGGAGGAGGTAGACAGTGAAATATGAATTCATTTAATCTGTATGTTCTGCTTGGGTCACATCTTTTAGCTGTGTTAATCATATTTATAAATGCATAAAGGTTTTAAAGCGGATTCCCTGATCTAAGTGCCTCTGTAATTGTGTGCTCACAGCAAGGGAAGCTCCAGCAGCAGATGGACCTGCAGAAAAGCCACATTTTCCATCTGACCCAAGGCCTTCAGGATGCTCTGGACCGGACCGATATGCTGAAGACTGAGAGGACTGATCTGGAATATCAGCTGGAAAATATACAGGTCCCTAAAGCAATACCTTTGCAATTAGACAAAAATACTGAAGTCTTTGGGGAGAAAACGAGTCCCAATTAGATATTTCAAGAGTGATGTTGACAAGTGTTTTTGCCATAATAAGGTATCTCAAGGGGGTTAAGACAATAAAGTAATCCTAAGTCATGTGTTCTTTAACAAGTTGTTGTCTGAGATACTTCCGCCTCTGAGGCTCCACTTCTCTTCCTCCAGGCTGTATACTCCCATGAGAAGGTGAAGATGGAGGGAACTATATCCCAGCAGACCAAACTCATCGACTTCCTTCAGGCCAAAATGGACCAGCCTACCAAGAAAAAGAAAGTGTGTAAAAATAATTACGACTTCATCTGTTTATAAATCACATTACAGTAATAATCAGCTTGTAGTCAGATCATGTTTTATACTAATCTAGAATAATATCAGTAAATTGAATCGTTCTAATGTCGACTATTCCCAGGGAATTTTTGGGCGAAGGCGTGAGGATGTAGGCACCACAACCAATGGGGCACTGGCTCCTCAGGCCCAACCAACAGTTCCAATGCAGTACAGTGACATGAAAATGGCTTTAGAGAAAGAGCGCTCAAGATGTGCAGAGCTAGAAGAGGCTCTGCAGAAGATGAGGATAGAGCTGCGATCCCTCAGGGAGGAAGGTAGGTTCTGGCGGTAACCCTTTATAGTTCATTCATAGAAATACTCTCAAATTCAAAATTTCAACCTTAGTGTGTGATTGGGGGATATAACAAGACTTTATTACTTTGGTGAAATTTTTCCAACTTTTTTATTGTTATGTAGAAAATCAAGGTTAATGAAGTTATCATATTTGGTTTCCTTACCCATGAATGGCCAACAAAAAAAATCCAATAAGTATATATAAAAAATACAAGAGAAACACATGTAAGGTGAAAGTAGCATGTATTTTTGAACATTAGGACATCACTTTTAGAATATGACAACAACATAGGTGCTGATCCAGACCCCTGTCCACATCCACATTATCCCTTTGAACATCATTCCTTACATTAGTACCTAATAAAGCAGGTACACTCACTGTTCATGCAGAGGTGGACCTTACAGACCCTGTAGACCACATTAGACCTGAGATTGTTGATGCACTGTCCTCACTGTAACTGGTGCTGTCACTGTCTTGTAATGTATGTGGAAATGACCAAAAATTGTCACTCACTCCCGATAAAGGGTTAAACAAAATAGTTTGTTTATTTTATCTTATGTCTTATGTTACTTCTAAAAGATTTTGTAACACAAATCCACCAAATTACCAGAAAATCCAAAACTGTATATCACAACATATTAAAATGTTACAACTCCTTTACAACACTTAACCCCCTATACAAGTATAACCTCAGGGTGTTGACAGGAAACTGAATACCTTTCACAAATGCTACACTCAAAGCATAAACTAATGTATTAGGCTGCATTTACAGATGCTTGTCTTGTCTATAATATTTTACATGATTTGACTCCTCCCTCTTATTGGTTTTATAAAACAAAAATACCTGATGGTTGACAAATTAGGTCTGTGGCAAGAGGACAACTGCATCTGGACCATCAGATTGTTACACATATCAGTCCTTAAAAATCAATTTAGAATAAAATGATAAAGTATGTGTCTGTAGTCTATAACTTAACAGGACAATCTAAAGCATCTTTTGTTTTATGTTTTCCTCATTTTATGTATTGCTGTCCCCCTTTTAACATGTTTTATGGATCTTTTCTGCTACACCTGCTGAAAGACTTTATAAATAAATAAACTCTGTTAATTTATGCACCCATTATGTGAAACTGAGTTTAAATTGTCGTCGACTGAGTCAAAAAGGTGTTGACACAACCTTGATATTCATAATTCTTCATTTAAAGCTCTATATTAACGCCTCCTGTTTTAAAGTAGAAATGACAGCCCAATACTCAGCTTTAATGTGTCTTCTCTCTTATCTGTTGGATATCTTTCTATGGTACTGTCTTTCTCCATTACCGACACCTGCCACATCCAGTGAGATACATTTCAATGCTGTTTATTGTTGAATTTGTCCCTGGTGATATAGCGGCTCATTTCAAAGCCCAGGAACACGTAGCTCCTTCCACACCAGCCCAGGCTCGACATCAAATCCTCATGTCTGCCATCGTCAAATCCCCAGAGCATCAGCCCAACCCCAGCAGCCTGCTCAACCCCTCAACTCGCTGTAAAGAGACCTCTACACCCGAAGGTTAGTCACTCCCAAACATGCGCACACAAGCTAAGAGACACACACACATAGACTCGGTCAGCCTTGATTAAAATGTTGGATTTTTTTTTTTTTCTTTCTAAAACTGTAAAGTTGTACAGCTGTCTTCACCATTATGCTATCTGTCATAATAGATTGACTCCCTGTTTGGTTATTTTGTGGTCTGTTGTAGTGTGTCTTCTTTACATAGTCTGTCTCACAAAGCAGGATTATAAAGTTGGATAACTGTGTTCAGTACATGTTAAACCTGGATCCCGCTCTAACCCAGGAACATGGACTGAAATGAATGGATGATTTGGGTTTGACTCATTGTGTTTTTGTCCAGTTAACTTGATAATTCTGCTTGGGCCTGTCTCACAAAGTAGGACCAGTTTATAATGAAGGTGTTTGTTTCAATCCAGGCTTCCCAGTCTCACAAAGCCTACCTGAATTTTTCATGGGTTCATCACCATGGAAACTGCACCTATACTGCATATTTGCAAGCTGCATCACCAGTTCAGGGAATGTTTTCATAATGTGCAAACAGCTCCCTTTTCCCATAAGCTCTAGGAACGAGTGAGAAATAACAAAATATCATCCAAGGACAAAAAGTATGAGTGAAAAGTACATTCACGTGAAATCTTTTAGGACGGCAGTATAATCCAGCAACCATTCCAACCTTAGATTCATTACTTATGATGTCATAACATTCACTTTCATGTATAAGAGAAATGTATTTGGATTAGAGTCTGTCTCTAGTTTTGTGATTCAGGCCCTGATTGTCTTTGTTTTTTTCACTTTCACCCAGTTGTTGTTATCTGTCGATTGTTTTTTCCTTTCTGTCTCTTTCCTCCTGTACCTCACAGAAAAGAGGAGGGTCACCTTTGAAAGTAAGTTAGATGTCACCCTGATCAGAAATAGTTCTCAAACATGCATGTCCTCATTTGCATGCATGTTATGTGTATACATGTACTGGTCATACTTTGTCTGCTCAAACCAAAATTGGCCAAAGTGTTTCTGTTTTTTTCTTTTTTGCCACATTCCTGGAGTCATACTTTGGATAGCATAAGGTTGTGTTTCACCCAAAATGTTTCATGTAGCCCATGCAATGCATGATTGGGTTCTAATGAACCATTAAAGTTTACTTATATTTTTGCAATTAAAAATATTTCATTCATTCATTAAATTCCTCCATGACCCTTGAAAAAGCAGAATCTAAGGAAGCTGGTTTCTGAAATGACTAAGCATATAAGGGAGTGGTGTTGTTTTACCTTTTTCTTGTGTCAGTAACTGTCCTCCCTGGCTGAATTGTTTTGCCTGGTTTGTATTACAGAGTTTGGGCGACGTGTGAAGGAAAGAATGCACCACAACATCCCTCATCGATTCACTGTGGGCCTTAACATGAGAGCTGCCAAGTGTGCCGTCTGCCTGGACACTGTGCATTTTGGACGACAGGCTGCCACTTGTCTAGGTTTGTTTCCTGCTCTGTAGCCCAAATCTGAGAAATTCAACTGCTCAACCATATTAAAGTGTTTGTTATATTAATATTTTTCACTGTACTATATTGTTTTACTGTAGAGTGCCACACCCTGTGTCATCCAAAATGCTCGCCATGCCTTCCAGCCACCTGCGGCCTGCCAGCTGAGTATGCCACCCATTTTTCAGAGGCTTTGTGCCGAGAAAAGGCAAACTCACCTGCACTGCAGGTCAAAGAGGCTAGTGGGCATGTTCGCTTGGAGGGATGGATGAAGCAGCCCAGGTATTTAGATCAGTTCTTCAGCTCTCCATTATATGAAGTATATTTTCTATTTAAATTAGTTAGAATAGTTTATACTATATGTGTTTGCTCTCAAAGAAATGGAAAACGTGGCCAGCAGGGCTGGGAGAGGAAATACGTGGTCCTGGATGGAACTAAAGTGTCGATCTATGACAATGAGCCCAGAGAAGGTCAGCTTTTAAATATATTTGCTGTAATAAATGAAAACTCTTTTAAACCCACCATCTGTAGCATGTATTGGTTAAAATGTGTAAACAGTTACTAGAGCCTTGTTATGTATTTTGTTGATTTTGTCAATATAGACCATAGCCAGTGTTTTCAACTATGTTTAAAATTGGAGATTGGAGAATGTTTGGACTGTAAAGGAATTAATAGGTTATTTCATTTTTCATTTCGATGTTGAGATATCCCTTTTATTAAGCCAACATTCCCATTGTATGAACACATGTCTTTAAACATCATATGAATAAAGCTAAGGTTATCTTATTGAATTTCCTTTCAGTCAACTGTCTTGAATGACTACCTTTTACTGGACAAGGTGAAAGGAACTTACAGAAGTGGTTTTGATTTAGAGATGCATAGTGGCGGGAAATATGTTCATTCTCTCATTCAGCTCTTTATGACTACTTTTGCTGTTACTGTCTAGATCAGCATGTCACATATTAAACCATGTTGCTTTTTTTCTGCAGACTGTATTAAGGCTGAGGAGGAGTTTGAGCTGTGTTTGCCTGATGGAGAGGTGACTGTTCATGGTGCTGTTGGAGCTTCTGAGCTCATCAACACTGCCAAATCAGGTACAGGATCAATACCACCTAATCCTGCTGCTACTGAGTGTATCACTGTCTCTACAGATTTCAGTTTGGACCCACATGCCTCTTGTATATGGATCCCTTAAGCCCAAAATAAGCAGAATGTTTACTGTGCAGCTCACCGCTGATTTTTGCCATCAATTAATCCATATTTTTGTGTCTGTACATAGACATCCCTTATGTGTTAAAGCTGGAGTCACATCCCCACACCACCTGCTGGCCTGGTCAGTCCCTCTACTTCATGGCTCCCAGTTTTCCTGACAAACAGCGCTGGGTGGCTGTACTGGAGTCTGTGGTGGCCGGTAGCCGTGGCTCTAAAGACAAAGTGGATGCTGATGCTGTAAGTCTATGTTACGTATACACTGTATGTATGTCCTGCAGGCTTATGTTAGCTTTGACTGGTTTGAGTTTGCTTTGGCCAGTCAAAGACTCACAACAGCCGGAAATCTCCTTAAGACAAAACAAGCTTGATTGTCAGGCTTGTGTCACAAGTAACTTAAACCAAGGCTGGCTTGTACTGTTTGGTTTGAAAACTAGTTGAATATACTGAATGCTCCCATTAAACATCAGCCAGTGCCTTCACTTCTTTTTTTCCCCCTCCCTCTTCTTTCTCTCTGCATGTTCTCAACATCCACGTCTTCTATTTATGTGTTTTCATTGTCTTTGTTGATGTGATTATATTATGTGTGTGTATCTCCATCCAACTCGGTTGTGTGGATCATATTATAGGCAGGTGTTTCTAAAAGACAGAAGAACCTATCCCCTCTGGTTCAGGTACAGTAAGTAGCTGCACGAATGCTTGGGCTTCAGTCAGCCGACCGACTGAGCATGCAGTAGCTATACACATCTATGCATACAACACGGATGCAAGTGTGTGAGCCCTGTCACAGGATGAGTTACTGAAATGTTTCCTTTTAGAAACCACATTCAGTAGCCAAACATACATCAAATGAAGCACATACATAGTTCATGGATGTGAATGGGCAGTGCTGTGCACCTTTGGCCTGGTGTCATATGCAATGTCATGCATGCTTCCGCAAAATCCATGCACTGCTTTAGCCCCGTCACTTAAACACAAAGGCACACACCCCAGTAGTGTAGCAGCCTGAGCTTAGCCTTAGCTTGCAGACTTTTGCTCTGGATGTTTGTGGGTTAATTGCTGTTTCAAATGCAGTTATCACTCCTCTTACATTCTGTGATAAATGTCCCTTGGAAATTATTACATGTTCTCTAAACTGTGTGTCAGCATTTTCTAAAAAATGTTTTGCCCCTACTTCTGTAATGCCTGTTCAATTTATTCATAAAAAATCAATATGCAGCAACTTTTTGCCTTGCAGCAGAATGCACTACATGACCGACAGAATGTGGACATTCAGACAAATGTTGAGACATTATAGCTCTGCAGTTGGGTTTTTTCCCCAAGGTGTTGGATGAGGTTGAGGTCAGGGCTCTGTGCAGGCTCCTCCAAAACGGTCATGCCAAACTCCAAATCATTTTACTATTGACTTTGCTGAGTGCACAGGGAAATTTTCATATCGTTCTTACAAAAAGCAAAATCCATAATATAGGCTGTGGTAAGATATGAAAGAAAACACAGAGGCATTTCCAGTGATGAGCTTTATCTGAAATTAACTTAATACCTTACGTTATTCTTGACATTTAGTGAAGTGAAAAAGTAATGTGTCTTACATTCCATATGCAAAAGTGACAAATACAGAAAGATTGGATTTTTTTTTTTTTTTTTTTTTGGTTTTGTTTAATTTGATCAGTTTCAGATCTTTTCATTAATTGAAGATAGTTGAGCAATGTTCTTCTACTGATGTTTGTGCAAAAAATACAATAAAACATATAGTTTTATTTATTTTAAACACAAGGAATTAAAATTTATGCAAGTGTTTACATTTAAGTAGATTTGGGTACATTGTGCTGGAACTCTAGAGCAAAAGAAATCAGACCATAACACTGTGAAAAACAAACAAAGCATTTCTTTCGCTTCATCTGCAGAGGAAACATATTAGCTGATGTAGATATCCACATGAATTCTGATTAATATTGCAAGATTGATTCAGCAGGGTTTTCTGTTTTGCCTTTGTTTATTCTGTGAAGGCTCTCAGGCTGTCATCCTTGCTGGGCCAGCTTCTTTTGCTTTAAAGCACAAATCTGCTGATAATTGCCCTAACCTGCCCCCTTTTCTTGCGCCATGTCTCTCTTCTTCTCCCTTGTCTTTACAGAAACTTCTGGGCAACTCACTACTGAAGCTGGAGGGTGACGACCGTTTGGACATCAACTGCACTCTGCCGCTCACAGACCAGGTATGAGAATGTAAACGGTCATAAAAACACAAAGACGGGAACCTGATAAGTGATCCTCCTGGTTGAAGTAAGTCTCTGGAAGTTTTTCCTTTTCTCTCCTTTTCTTCATCCTTTGCCTCAGATTGTGTTGGTCGGCTCTGAGGAGGGTTTATATGCCCTGAACGTCATAAAGAACTCCTTGACCCACATCCCTGGCCTAACATCGGTCTTTCAGATCCAGATCCTGAAGGAGCTCGATAAGCTGCTGATGATCACTGGTTAGTTTACGACAGTGAGACTATATAATGCAGTACCTCAGGGGCCTCGTTTTACGAAGAATTTATAGTAACGCTGCATGAATGGAAACTCATATTCTTCTATTCTATTCTTTTGATGCCGGAACCTCAGAGTTTGTGATTATGCATGGCATGTTCACTGTCCACAGGAGAGGAGAGAGCTCTGTGTCTGGTGGAAATCAAAAAGGTGAAGCAGTCTTTGTCACAGTCCCATCTCCCAGCTCAGCCGGACCTCAACCCTTTCATCTTTGAAACAGTCAAAGGATGCCACCTGTTTTCCTCTGGAAAAGTAAGTTAGGCTGATGATACTGACATACAAATCAGAATCATTTACTTTTAGTCAGAGTTAATGACAGTTAATAACAAAGAATCTGTTGACACACTTCCAGCCTTAATTCAGAGTTATTGCTCAGAACTGATTTTTTTAGTTTTTGTCAATTTTTATTTAAATTTTGTTTATTACTTTTTATTTGTTTGTTTGTTTGTGGGTTTTTTTTATGTGTTAACCCTTTATAGGTCACTCATAGAAATACTCTGAGATTCAAAATTTCAACCTTAGTGTGTTATTGGAGGACATAACAAGATTGTATTACCTTTGTGACATTTTTCAAAATTTTGTATATTTATGTGGAAAATCAAGGTTAATGAAGTTACCGTATTTGGTTCCTTGCCTATTAGTGGCAAAAAAAATCCAAGAAGTAACACGTATTTTAGAACATTAGACCAACATAAGTGCTGATCCAGACCCCTGTCTACATCCACATTATCCCTTTGAACATCATTCTTTACATTAGTACCATTACTTCATGCTACCTAACAAAGCAGGTACACTCACTGTTCATGCAGAGGTGGACCTTACAGACCCTGTAGACTACATTGGACCTGAGATTGTTGACTCACTGTCTTGTAATACATGCGGAAATGACCAAATGTAGTCACTTGCCTAATAAAGGGTTAATGTGATCTGAACCTAATCTACAAAGCCACAGTAATCTTCACCTTAATTTAAAGCACTAATATTGCGCAGTGAAAATACTCTACTAAAAGTGAAAGTTTCCCATTTTAACCCTTACTTTTAAGTGCAAATATTAATTATCAAGAGGTTGTTGTGCAGTGAAATGGTCCCTGATATATGTGATGGTTTTGGGTTCTTATTATTGTTGTATTCTATTATATGTGTCATTTTATTACAGTACATGTTCAAGGTACAGCTCATTTGATTTACTTTATCCATGACAGAGCTGTGATGAATCTCAGAATAGAGTTATGTAAAAACCGCATGATTTGTGATGTGACCACTCTGACTGAGTTCATATTACAAAAGATCAGATCTTGGACCACATATGGAAGTGGCTCATTTCTGAATTGAAAAGAGTCAATGTGATTTCAGATCCCTGTCATTATGTAGCAGTTCTACCGTCTGACTGCAGATGTTTAACACTGTCCTGATTAGAGTTTTTTCTCCTTTACAGATTGACAATGGGACCTGTATCTGTGCAGCTATGCCCAATAAAATCACTATTCTGCGACTTAACGAGAGCCTCAACAAGTTTTGCATTAGAAAGGTGAGCATCTTCAAATTCAGCCACTTGTTGCTAATTTTTACCGTTTCGTAATGACATTTTTCATTGATTTGACCTCTGTTTTTATTTTCAGGAAATTGAGACCTCAGAGCCTTGTAGCTGCATCCACTTCACCGGCTACAGTATTATTATTGGCACAAACAAATTTTATGAGATTGAGATGAAGCAGTATGTGTTGGAAGGTTGGTCACCCTCTGTTTTGATTTACAGGGTTGCTGCAGGGTCTTAAAAAGCCTTAAAAGTCTTAATTTACAAATCTGCTTTTACTGCCTTAAAAAAGTGTTTAAAATGTATTAAATTTGATATGGTAGGTCTTAAGTTATGTTGCCATGAACTTGTTGGCTGTATTGTGTTTAAATGTGTCTGGGAAATGTCCAAGCTGCAAAAAATAATGTTAGTCAATTCCACCCGTTCCAACTTGACAATTTATATTGAAATTAAGAACTGAATATCCCTAACTTTGCAGCCCTCGGTGAGAAATGACTGATAACCGTGGGAATCAAGGCACTGGCGTAAATTAATACATTTTTCAAAATTCTAGGAGTTACAAATTTTTGCTAGTATGACTCTGAAATGGGCATTATATCGTGTTTTAAGTAGTCTAAAAAAGGTCTTAAGAAGTCTTAAATTTAACTTGCAGAAACCTGTAGGAAGCCTAGATTTAGTATTTGCAGGGTTTAACAGATTCTGTGTTGATAGATGTAAATATGATTCTAGTGTTGGGATTTAAGGCGTACCCAAAGTCAATTAACCGATGTGACTGTCTTCTACAGAGTTCCTGGATAAAAACGACGTGACGCTAGCTTCAGCTGTCTTCGCCGCGTCCTCCCACAGTTTTCCCATTTCCATCATCCAGGTCACCACAGCTCCACAGAAGGATGAGTACCTGCTCTGTTTCCATGGTAAGGTATTTATTTTCTACATATGTGTAAAACATGCAGTGTGAACAGTTTAACTAATGTATCAGGGATCATATCTGTTTTCAGAGGTTTTACTTACATGCATTTTCCATTCAGTTGATGACATTATGGTTTTAGTTTCTTTTTTTTAGTTTTTTTTCTCAACACTTGACTGAGTTTGACAATATTCATCTTTCATTCTTGCAGAGTTTGGTGTGTTTGTGGACGCATATGGACGCAGGAGTAGAAACGATGACATCAAATGGAGCCGGCTGCCTCTTTCATTTGGTTAGTGTGAAGAAGGCTCTATTTTAACACGTGCTGTATATAATTTTATGTATATTCATATGAAACTAAACCATTTTTTGGCATTTCAGCCTACAGGGAGCCTTACCTGTTTGTGACCTATTTCAACTCATTGGACGTTATTGAGATTCAGGGACATGCTGCCCTTGGGTAAGATTTTCTTAGGTCTTCAGCTTTTTCAAATAGTGCATCATCTTTTTATGGGGGATATTAGTTTTAGGGGTGTCACATAATGTAATTCAAAAAGTAAAGGTCTTTTAATGTGGCACTAAACACTAAAACATATATCTGAGTCAGACTTAATTGTGATCAAACACATCAGTGCTATCGATAATACAAATTAGAATAGGTTGTTTAGTGGTCAATTTGAAGTTGTAATAATACAGGGGTCTGCAAGCTTTACAGTCAAAAGAGCCATTTTTGACTCGAAAAAGAAGAAAAATGTGACCGGAGCCATAAAAAAAAAAATTTAAACCCATCTACATTTTACCATGAGAGGGCTGTTCTTCTGTAGCCTATTTGTGATTAGTTTGTTATTTAACTTTGTATTTCCACTACAATAATGCATTGTTTGGTGCTTTTATGAAATTGTACAACTACAGTAAAGAAAACATTCAAGATTTGTACTTTTTTTTTTAATGATGTACACTATTTCCAAAACAAAATTACATTGTGTAATGGATAAAAAGCTCAACTTTCATGTATATGAGCTGATTTTTAAACAGCGGAACTACTAACAAATGCAAGCTGAGTATCTTGTATTAAATTTGGCAAGAAAATAATGTGGTGTGACATACATTTTGGTTTATTTGCTGTCAAAAAATTATTTTATTCTGAGTATAGCCTGTACATTTTTGCAGATGGACAATGTTAGAGTTGATTTAGGCCTATAAAAATGTTAAAAAGTAATGGGTCATTTGGTTCATTTCAAAATGCTCCTTATGTTTTTTGACAAGGGGAGCCATAGAGAGAGGCTAAAGAGCCATAACTGCCCAGGAGCCATAGGTTGCAGACCCCTGTAATGTATTAAAATAGAGAGATTTCACAAGAACACAGGCTGAGCTGCTGTTTTGTCAGGGATTTATGGTAGTTTTCTCAGACTTCATTTCCCTCAGATTGGACTGTGTAACAAGAGGAAAAGTGAAAGGTTTAAGGGATGTCTGTTTTAGGTGGTGAAGCAGGACCAAAACCCAAACTAACCCATTCAGACCCTCAAATGGTTCTGCATACGTGTCATGTAACTCTGTCCAGTGGATGTGTCTGAACTAATCCTGTTTCACATATCACACCCTCGCGGCCTCTTGTTGACCTTTTCACACTTTTCAGAATCATGCCACTAGACCCAGAGCAGGAAATGTTAACTCCTGTGTTGTCTCATCTCAGAAACCCTGGTCATAGTTGTCAATATCTATACAATGGTTTGTTCTTCTCTGTTTCCAGACCACACTCCTATGCTCACCTGGACATCCCAAACCCACGTTACCTTGGCCCAGCCATTTCCTCTGGCGCCATCTACCTGGCCTCATCCTACCAAAACAAACTGCGGGTCATCTGCTGCAAAGGCAACCTGGTCCAAAGCCAAGAGGGAGGAGACCTGCAGCGTAACGGCTCTGGACGCAGGTGAGAACTTTTCTATAGACTTTTTATAGACCTTACACTTCACACTCACATTTCTGTGCATGCAGTTATGATATAGAACTATATAATAGTACTGCATGAGAAGAAAACACTGCTATGAATGAATGCGAATGAGTGAGCAAATGGAAATGATGCACAGTAAGTGGAAAATAAGTGAAATCCCAAGCCATAAGCCCGTCACTTAATTTTCACATTATTTAATGCTTTACTTTCACTTCAGTAATGTTCCCTCAGCAGAATTTGATTTTCCAATAATGAAATGAACTGGTTTGATTTGCAATATTCGAGGAAGATGTATATATAATCCTGTTAACTGGCTATTAGAAAATAAATCTACTTGTAGCAGTTTTCCCACAGTAAAAGAGATGCATTGGAAATTTCTTTTTAGCTTTAGAAAAGAAGGAGCAGTAAGAAGAACCAGTTTAGAATGAAAGAAAGAATGAGCATTGTATTTGTGTAATTCATTCATTTCAACTCTGTCAAATGTCTTACTTTTTCACTCGTTTATTTTTAGATCAGGTTTGGTTGTCTTTTCCAGTGCAGAGGCCGTTCTCACACTTACTCACAGCAGTAGTAGAGACGAAAACACACAGTCCTGACTCCTGTGGTATTCCACTCACACTGGTGTTAAAGGGTCACTGGGATTGGCTGGCACTGGGACACAGGTTGACATCCACAGGTGGTGGCGGTAGTAAAATGTTGTCCAGTCTAATTGTGAAACAGGAGAGTAACGGCTACATTTTGTTCTTTGCAGGAGGAGGAGTTCATTTTTTATCTGTAGCAAATCCTAAGAGATGTGTTTTTAGATAAATGTTCCTCTTGGAAATGTCTCCTGTCAAATGTAATAAGTAAATTGTGTAATAAAGACTGGCTTCCTTCTTTTATGTCATCGGACTGATCAGTTCCTGAAAACACTAAAGCTGGACTATTTTTTTGTCTCACAGAGTTGGAAAATTGGCGTTATTAAACTTTAATTGTTTCTGTGTGCCAGTGATTCTTTTCTCTCCAAAATATATGATAAAAATAGAGAATAAGCTTATTTAAAGGTTCAGTGTGTGAGATTTGGGGGGACATAAAAGAATCCAACTGCAGATATGGAATTGAATTATATTTTCATTAGTGTATGTTCACTTTGTTTTGATATTGTGAATCATCAGGCTATTGTTATCTTTGAACAAATGGTTTATACCTACAGATGGAGCGGGTCAGCACCAGTCTCCCATTGTTATGTTTCTACAGTAGTTTTGAGCAGACTACTCTTTTTTTTTTTTTTGTTTGTTTTACAGTGGATGACATTCAGCATTAAGGTGCGTTACTGGTACCTATGTTAGAATGTGGACCGGAGCTCTTATGAAAACACAAAATTAACAAAAACCAAATTCTGGCTCAGATTTTTGAGTTTGTTTTGGCCACCATAGAGGATTGTGAGGATGTTAGGTTAACTGGAATGTGCGATTTCATTACTAGATAATATTTTCACAAAGTAATATTCTAAAGCCTCTTGTTTCCAGTTGATCAGAGTCCCACAGCCAAACCCATGACCCAGGACCAAACAGTATTCTGCCTTTGTCAAACACTCAGCGCCCCTCCTCACACCTCGGTTTCCCCCCTAACAGCCCAAACAAGCGCGGGCCTCCTTCCTACAATGAGCACATCTCCAAAAGGCTGGCGGCCAATCCCTTAGCACACGGCGATCCGGGAACTCCACACCGGTACCGAGAGGCCCGCACAGAGTTTCGTCGTGACAAGTCCCCCAGCCGTCCTCTGGAGAGAGAGAAGTCCCCCGGCAGGATGCTGGAAAGCCGGATTGTGGGTTCTCCGGGCAGGGCCATGGCTGACCCACGGTTGGAGCGCTCCCCGGGAAGGGCCATGGCAGACCCGCGAATGGACCGCTCCCCCGGCCGGATGATGGATGTACGCAGAGAGAGGTCCCCAGGACGTTATGAAGAGCGCCAACGGCTCCATACTGGCTCTGGAAGGACCCCTATAAACCCTGTTAACAAGGTCTGTCTGCTTCTGTATTTGTACTCTTTATGCACCTCTGATTCTATTTATTTACACTGTTTGAAGAAGTAGAGCATGTGTGTATTTAGCAGGGTTCGTACAGGTGCTTGAAATCCTTGAAAATGCTTAAATTTCAGTGTTGTGTTTTTAGGTCTGGAAAGTCCTTGAATTTTAGTTTAAGTGCTTGAAAGTGCCTGTAATTATAAGTCTGTGGTTTGTTTACTTCTTTTTAACGTTAACTCTGCCAGTTTAGATTTCAAGCCAAAGCTACTTACAGAGAAGTGGTACATTTTGAACAAATGGTGCCAGGCACAACAAACCCCGCCCCTCGCACGTATAGTAGCTTATTTTGGTATTGATCCAGCTGATGTCATCATGTCTATGCATGTACTGATGTCAGCATATCAGTAGCCTCTATATATGTGCCAAGTTTTAAGTAAATTGAAACAAAATTGATGTTTTTATAGACATTTGAAATTTCGCCCATTATAAATAAATGGGAGAAGAAAAAAGATTTTAAAAAATTCATTAAAAAAAATTGAACTTTCACCTATTTTTCCCAAAATGTAATCAGATCTAGTCTGGGTCAGTGGCAATCTATAAACTCAATTTTGTCTGAATTCAACCAATAGTTTTGCTAAACTTTTTGCTATTATGTAACATAATTTTTGATGATTATAGCATAATATAATTGAAACATTTGAAAATGACCCTTAAAAGTGCTTAAAAGTACTTTGACCTTGAAAAATGTGATTTAAGCTCCAGTGTCAGAGTATTTTTCATTTGCTAAGATACTTTTCTTCAAATTATGCCCCATTACCCATAAGTCTAAACACAAATGCAGGTGAACTGTGTGAATAGACTTTTTTTTTTTTACAGGTGTGGGACCAGTCATCTGTTTGAGGCACAGCGCCACATACTCAGCATGGGCAGAAGGAGGGAACAGAGAACCAGTGAAAATGTCACCAACTCATGATGAAACACTGCCACATGTCTGTTTTGTCTGACGCATAAACCGCAAACAAAGGAAACAACTGAAGCTGTCAGAACAGAAAGAGCAGAGGACAAATGAGTAGATGTCATTAGAATCAGGTTATTTCTCTCAAACACTTGACCCCAGTCAATAAAGGTCAACAAAATGCCATATTAACAACTTTTTGAGCAGGGTTCATTGAACTATTTGATCTCTACTCTGAGAAGGGATTAGTAAATGTATTTCATTTCTTCAATAGTATAAATTCTGGGATGTGACTTCACAGCTTACGGTCAGGTGTGGGTTTCGCTAGCTTCAGTTAACCCCACACAGTAGTGACTATGATAGACAAGCACAGCCGTAGCAACCGGATCTTACAAACAAATGCCTGAATGTCCGTATTTCAGAGTTAAACACAAAATACAGCTGGCTTCTCTTCACACTCAGCTCTGTCTACAGTAGCAACAGATCAGGGCAGGACAGAACTGTAACCATTTGTGGCTCCAGGCCTGCGCTGACATGTCAGCACAATCATTATCAGCTAATTACAATCATTCTCTTCTAATCTCAGTCTCCTGTCGAGGCTTTGATTAGTTATGGTGACAGTACATGGCCGGAGCAAAAGCACCAAATTTCAATCAAAATCCGAGTAAACATCAACGTCCCCGCCCCTGTAGAACACACACACCGCTGATGATTGTGTGCCCTCTCGTAGGTCAACACTAAAACTGCACTACCCACAATCCCCAGCAGCAATGGAGCAGGACCTTTCTAATCCTTCAGAACGCTATCTGACTGTAAATAAACAAGACATAATTTTATATATATTGAGAAGGAATTTCAAGGCTGGATAAGCCATGTCTATTTTTGTTAAAGAAAAAGTGATTACGTGTTCTATTGAATGTCTAATGAGTATTCTTTTAATATGTCCAAATGTCCTTTACCAAGTGAGTGATTGTATCTGGATCCCACTCGTGTATGCACTTCCATCTGTCAAAGGCAAACCTCAATGCTGAATTATATGAGACGAGGGAAAAAAAAGATCATGTCTGAAGCTTAAAACATAGTACTTTTTGTACCATGTCCCTTATATTGTATATAACCAAAATGTTCAAGGTAAAGATGAAAACAGTTTAAAAAAAATACGTTTTTTTTTTTTTTTTCCCTGATTCGTAAATGGCATGGATATGTACAGTATATCTGAAATGGAACGGAGTGTTGTGTTCTGCTTCTGCCTCATTTGGGTTCCATTTTAATTCCATAATTTAACAACAAAAGCACGTAAAGAACATGTCCTTTCTCTTAAATAATCCTATTTGCACAGTAAACTCATTTGATTATAACTTCTCAGTCTTTTATTTTCTTTTGTTAAGACACTTTTGGCAAGTTAAAAACTAAGTCCAAGATGCTAAAATCCATCCAAATTACTATATGATTTTATTCATGTATATTCTAATTAATGAAAATGTTATATTTTTGTGGGTTTTATTTCTACTTCACATATACAGTATAAAAAGAGGAGATGCCGTCCTTTAACTTGCCCATTGTGTCTGCTGGCTGTAGGGCGCTCAATAGGAAGATGTTTCTTCAGCTTTCTGAAGTCACAGTTTTACTTGTAAAATCTTCCTGAATGTATTAAAGCCAAGAAGGAGCTAATTTACTGGTTGTTCAACAAAGCACCTAGTGCTACAGATTGCACAAGTTTTCTACTGGTCTCTCAAAGGGTTTTCCATTTTATTTTCCTATTCTTTTCTCTTTGAATTTCTTTTCACATGATCCTGAATCATAATGCTGTAACGCTGGATATGATATTGATGTCTGCTAACAAATGTTTTAATAGCGTTCCCTGTAGAGATTTTGTCACAGAATATTAAATATTATAACCATTGTCTTTCACTGGTTTAGTTTGTGTTGGAACTTTTTCAAGGTTGCAACATGGAATATTCATATTCTCATCTTGTGTATCAGTTTATTTTTATTCAGCTGTTCTATCAAAGGTTTATACAAATAATGTCTCTAACAAGACAAAGTGACATCTTCAGCTTTTTTCACAGACACATGATAAAAACTTTTATTCAGACACATAAGACAAAAAGAGCAAGATAACTAGGACAGATTTGGTTGGATTTCCTCTCCCTTTAGAACCCACATAGGGGACCCCTAGTGGAAGAACCCTATTGATTTCAGCTTTTCTATGAGTATTAGAAGTCATCCACATGGGGGCGCTTTAGTTGAAAATCAGTTTTTTGGACATAAATCAAGCAATAATAGGCTGATTGAGATCAAATTTGGTTCATATTGATTGTCTTCCAAATGTCCATTTTCTGTCTTCCATCCAGAGTTCATATGGTGTCATATTCATTCACTAGGTGGAGTTTTGTGGGGGAAAACTGGTTCTCTGACCATTATTCTGCCACTATCAGGTTGACGTAGCTCAAATTGAGTTCATATTGACTGTCTAACAATTATCGTGGATAGATTTATATAGAGCAGAGCATTAGGGGGATTTCAGGGATATACCCTTGCTGTCAGCCCCCAACAGTGTAAACCTTGTTTTCTTCTCGAATATGTCTTTTAAACCAAATCAAAAAGGCCATGACAAGTCAAAAGTCGCATTTCTTTTTTTTTTTTTCTTTTTTTTTCTCTTCTTCCTATTCTTTATCCATAAAGAATAGGCAAAAGTCGCATTTCGACTACATGGTACCGACTCGACCCGGGTACCAGGTACTATTCCTGGAGGCTGTTTCCATTACAAGATACTACTGACTTTAGTGTACCTGGTTGTCATAGCAACGCTGCGTGTCTCCCAGCATTGCATGAAGGTTCTTTAGTAACTTTGTGCTGTCATCTGCTCTGAGAGTTGCTGATAAACTCGCTCGTTGCGTGTTGCCCCGTCAAGCTCACGGTGAATCTTTTCATTGGCCACCAAGGTCAGAAATGTCGGAATCTCCTTGACCGACCACAGTGTCGTTTTGTAGGCTGTCATCATGGATGTAGTTAGCCTACCAGTATATTAACTGTCAACTTATGAATCTGTTAAAAATGGCTGGCCGCACATTGATGACGCAATGACCCAATGACAACTCTTTGACTAATCTGTGGTTTGCGGTGTTTACACGTCACATTTTAGTATTTCTTCACCCATTTTGGAACCTTGGCCGAGCAGATACTAAAAAAATAGTACCGGGTACCAGATTCCAGGTACTTTTACATAATGGAAAGACAAAACGGCCAAGTCAAGTCGATGGAAAAGCTGCAAAAGAGGTGACAACTGCAAAATGACTAACTTCTTCACAAAAGGAACAAACTTCAAGTAAACTTATGCCGCGTTCCCACTATGTGGAACCAGCTCAACTCGACTCGGCTCAACTCGACTCGGGTACCAGGTCCTATTCCTGGAGACCGTTTCCATTACAGGATACTACAGACTTTATGGTACCTGGACGTCATAGCGATGCAGCATGTTACTCGTTCGTTGCGTGTTGTCTCATCAAACTCAAGCTGAATTTTTACGTCAGCCACCAAAGACTGAATCTCACTGACTGAATGGTGTAGTTTCTCAGGCTGTCATCATGAGGATTAAGCTACCACTACATTTACTGTAAACTTCCGCATCTGGTTTTTGTAAAACGGCGGGTCACAGAGACAGCTCTGACCAATCAGTGGTCTGCAGTGTTTATACGTCATGTTTTAGTATCTGGTCCCCAGTCTTGGAACCTTGGCGGAGGTGATACCAAAAAACTAGTAGCGGGTACCAGATTCCAGGTCCTTTTTCATAATAGAAACACAAAAAGACCGAGTCGAGTTGAGTTGGTACCACGTAGTGGAAACGCGGCATTACAAAAGTTGAGTCGTGGATGTGAGTGGATGAGGGGTGGCAGAAAATGAAAATGATGAAGAACCAAACAAAAGGCCGGAGGCACTCTCAACTGTTAATATCTTCAGTTTAAATTTAGCACCTTAAATATTCATCCCATGGGCTGGATCGGACTCTTTGGTGGGCCGGTTTTGGCCCACAGGCCTTATATTTGACACCTCTGATCTAAAGTGAGTTGAAAATGACTGAAAACTGTTTCCATCTGAAGCCTGTTTCCTTGTTCTTTCTACTTAACACTTGCACTCAAGGCTTCCAGTGAAACAACCATTTGTCCACGTCCATTGTATGGTTCTATTTTTAGGTGTCTGATCCCGGCTCTGGGCCAACGCCTGAGCTGCTCCACTGTGACAACCCACTGTCAGCTACAGTAGCAGCAGCGACGTCTGCTCGCATCAGAACCTGAGAGGAGCTGAGGTTTTCAACAATAGCGGATAACAATAACTCAGCTAATTCTGACCTCTGTACACACTATGCTGAGGTGACACCGCTGACATCTGCCGTTAAGTCATCAACAGCAGCATTTTATTTGACAGTGCAGGGAAGGCGGGAGGGAGGCTTTCAACGCCTTCTCTTTATATAGATCACACATCGCCGGCCTCACCCTCTCACCCCGACCCATTCAGCTCATTTTCACACACTGTCACTTTTCTTGACCTGAGAACCATGAGTGATACCGGACGCTTTGTTAATGGTGCAGAAAGTCATCACACATTGTAAGGATGCGTTCAGTGTCAGCAGCCACACTTGAGTATGTGACGCCTACTGCAGTTGACATTTGCGGATTAGCATAAACAGCGTGGGCGGTATGGCTGCTTCTGTCACCTGGAGAAGTGAAATCAGCCAGGGTTTTCAGGCAGATCTTTAATCAGAATCCAATAAATGTCAACAAGTGCACTTATCTTTGAAGAAGCAATGATCATTTGTGTGTCTAAGTGCTGTGATATAGCACCACATTGTCAGGAAAAGCTAATGCTAATCGTGCCACACATGGTGGTAACACACTCCTGATAGGTCAATAAATTAGACTGAAAGTTTAACTCTAAACCACCTTAACAGCCACTAATGACCAGAAGCATCTACTCATCTAAAAAGTTTTATAACATCTGAAGCACTAATCCGACCAATATATTTAACCCATAAAGACCCAGCACTACTTTTATGGCAGTTCCCAAATGGAATTTTCTCAATCCTTATAATATTATCCTCTGTATTTAGCATTTTATAAGTGTAAATCAGATATTTTCCCTAGATTTAATTCAATGATAGTGAAAATGTTCATTAAAACTCAGATTAAAGTTGAGGGTTATTATATCAAAAACAGAGAAAACAGAAGAAAAAGTGCCTTTTTTTGGTAAAATATATCATGAACTAAGCATAAACCAAGCACTTCCATCCACTTCCAGTTGTTGTATCAAAAACAGAAAAAAAAAACTGCAGAAAAAGTGATTTCTTCAGCAAAATGTAGCACTAACTGAACATAAACCCACTGTCGCTGATCCAACTCCATGGGTTTTACTGGTGAATCAGTGTTGTAGAAGATAACGGTGTTTCCACGGTAACTACGGAGCCTCTGAACATCCACATGGGTAATATCTGATGACCATGAAAAGATGGCAAACTGTATTTTACACCAATTATTCACATGGATTAACAGGTATTAAACAGTTTAGATCAGTAGATGCTTTTGGTCAGTGGTGGATGTTTGGGTCTTTATGGGTTAAGTGATTCATCTACTTTTTCAAATATGTCTTTTTTGGATGTTCAGAGTATAATGTAAATAAGTCATTTTCCACGACATCCAATCAAATCCATGAATTTTCACAAATGAAGCTTGTTTTACGAACAGGTGATGATATATTTTGCTGAAAAAGTCACTTTTTCTTCAGTTTTCACTGTTTTGCGTACAATAACATTTGAGCTTTTATGAACATCTACGTGCACAATAATTTAAACAAAGGAAAATACTTGCTTTTCGCTAAAAAAAACCAAGTAAAATGCAGAGGATAATGCTCTAATACATGATGATACATCACTTGAGGAAGGTTAAATGTAGAGAAAAATCAATTTGGAAGTCGCCGCAAAAATAGTTCTAGGTCTTTAAGGGTTAAGTCCCAGTGGAGACAATGTCAATCACTGCAAACATATAAACGCTGATAGTTTTACAATGGGGGTTGAACCTACAATCACATTGATTTTTCTGATATTAAGCCAATAATATGAGCTCCAGAGGGACCTCAGAGATCGATTAAAAAGACCATTCTGGAGCAATAGAGACACTTAATATGAGACTTCATACATTCAGTAAAACATGAAAAAAGCTTAAATCTCTCTTGAATGTGTAAGCAGAATACAATGTATTGAGCTGGATTAAAATCACCCTTTCAATACCACCGTTTGGAGACAGTGGTCCGTGGACAGGATTTGATTAAATGCTTTAACCTTCAGCCTGCTCTTGATATTCTAAACCTGTTACTCTGCTGCCTTTGTCCACAGAGGGGTGTGTGTGTGTGTGTGTGTGTGTGTGCAATACTGTATGTGCTGTATAAAGCGTGTGTCAAAGCATCATTTACCTGTCACTTCCTAAAGAGGACATAGTTTATAAATATCATCCAGTGGAGCTGGGCGTAGGGGCTACAAAAGGCCACCCACAATCTCCCCATTGTTCACTGGCATCATTGTTGGTCTGACCTCCCAGCTGCTCAGCCATGGTAAGTGTGTGTGTGTGCAATCTGATGTAGCGAGGACAGGCGTGGCTTCTGTGGAGGATGCTGTTTTTTATTGAATGATGGACTGGGAATGTTACTTAACCCTTTGTCTATCAGGTGAGATTTGAGAATGGTTTAGGTTGAAAACTTTCACCAGAGGGATACCAAGTAAATTAAAGTATGTATTTACATGGAAATGACACTTCTTAACAGACATAGTGTAGTCGTGGACATGTAGGGTCACTGAGTGTACCTCATCCCTGTTATTGAGATGATGTCCTGCATTTTCACATCTGTGAAACTTTAGCTTTCTACATTTATTTAGCATGCAAGTTGCGAAAGTTGGAGAGTTTATTGATCCCACAACGGGGACATTCACTGGTCAAGGCAGCAACAGAATTAAGTGCAAGAAAAAATGTGTATGCATAAAGATAAACAATACAAAAACAATAATAATAGTCGTAAGTATAAAACTCTATAGCCTACATACTTATTTACATATTTATTCATTTCATTTTGTTGTTTATTTTGAGCATTTACAGAATACATGCAAATTCAAAATTCTAAAATCATTCATCTATACTTGAAAAGGAGTGGGAAGAAGAAAAATCTATTTAACTTATTTATTCATAAGTAGCAGAGTAGTATGGTATAGTAAAGTAATAGAGTAGAGAATAGTAAAGTAGTAAATGCAATAAATAAATAAATAAAAATTAAATAGATTTATCCTTTACATGTTGAGGTCCTGTAACCCAGACAGTTAAATACATGTTATATCAAAATTTCAGATGACCTTTCCACACAAACACGCCTGCTTTGTTGGGATTAAGTCACTTTATGTTCTATAGCTACATTGTCAATGTTTTTTTTTTTAAGGAAACACATAAATGAACATTTAACACCCCTGAAACCACAGGTGACATTAGCCTTTGTGTGCCTGAGCCGCTTAGTTCCTTCTTAATCTGCATGCGTAGGTTCTGTGTCATTTCAATATCATCGTTTGTGCCAAAAGGCGCCCAAGAAAGCCAAGAAGAGGACAGCAGAGGGAGCCAACTCCAACGTGTTCTCCATGTTTGAACAGGCCCAGATCCAGGAATTCAAAGAGGTGAGAGCAGCTGGACTGGTTCTGATTTGGCTGAAAGAGAGAGAGAGAGAGAGAGAGAGAGAGAGAGAGAGAGATGGGATATCTGTGGAAGTGCTGTATGAATATATCTGTCATTTCACTGTGTTAGTGGTCAGCTTATGACCGACTGGACTTTTGTTTTAAACTCATACAGAGCTCTGTGTTTCCTCCATGTCGTCCTTTGTCTTTCCATTGCTGCGGTGTTGTTCATCAGTGTAGTATGCCCACCTGTCTATTTTCCTGTCCTGGTTTTGACAGCAGAGATGCTTGTGGTATGCTGGTATGAGGGTCAGTGGTGCCCAGACATCCACACTGTGTCATCAGTGATTAGGCTGCAGATAAACTGCTGGGCATGCCCTGGATGCCAGCATAAACCCCCGGGACTGGAGGTTATAAATACTTAATGGCGCTCATCTATCGAGATAGCACACGAAAAGCTGAAAGGAAGAAAGAGAATCTACAGCCAGAAAAAAAACCTACTGAAAAATAACATGTAAATTCTCCTTTGCTCTCAGGCCTTTACTATCATGGACCAGAACAGAGACGGCTTCATCGATAAGAATGACCTGAGGGACACTTTTGCCGCTCTAGGTGCGTTGTCGTCACCTTCTGTATCAGCCCTACTCAGTCTAAAAACATGCAATGACCTCCGGAGTTTATTTCCTCCTTAGTGACTGAAGATAAACAGCCATCATTTGAGTGCACTCTTATCTGAATCTACTCCATTTAATGATACTGATTGTTTTTATGTGACAGGACGCCTGAATGTGAAACAAGAGGAGATTGATGAGATGCTTAAAGAAGCTCCAGGCCCCATAAACTTCACTGTTTTCCTCACCATGTTCGGTGAAAAGCTGAAAGGTGAGGGCGTTGTAGAGAATAGACGACTAGATACGAGCATTTATTCACTAAACTAATTCATAAATGTGTAAATGTACCTAGGTGCCGATCCGGAGGAGACCATCCTGAATGCGTTTAAGGTTTTTGACCCTGAGGGGAAAGGCGTGCTGAGAAAGGACTAGTAAGCAACACGCTTCACATCTCATCAGTTTTATGCGTAAATCATTGAAGGAAGTGTTTCACGGCCTTCAGTCAAAATAGACGACTGCATCTGGAATCATTCATCCCAGCATGAATCTGTCATAAGAAAATGTCAGTGTGACTTGCTGTTCTAGAGTGAAAGATGTTGTTTTTCCTTTATTTATTTTTGTCTTTTCTACTCAGTGTGACACAGATGCTCACAACACAAGCAGACCGGTTCTCTGCTGAAGAGGTTGGTTCCTGCCTTATTAGACTAATTACAATTATTCTGACAGCTTGCTGTGCGTGAGTGTGAATCCAAAAAGCTCAGATGAGTAGACGTCATTTGGACGATAATCTGCAGCACATGATGACAAGCACAGTTTCACCTCAATGAATCATTGTTACATGTTCTCCTTCACCCTGTGCTTAGAGTTGTTTTTATTAGGACTTCAAATAGACTCAAATGTACCTCTTGTTTTTCAGATGGAGCAGATGTTCGCTGCCTTCCCTCCAGATGTGGCTGGAAACCTGGACTACAAGAACCTGGTTCACATCATTACCCACGGAGAGGAAAAGGACCAGGAGTAAAGCTTTTTATCAACATGTTCATCAAATAGAGAGCCTTCTTTTGAGTCATCCGTCTGCCCTTGAAGGAGATACATACAGACTGCGTTTCATCCACTCAGTTTTTATGTTTATGCAGTTACTCAGCCCAGATGACAAGACAAGGCAAAACTTTCTCCACAGAGCTGAACGTTTCGACATCCTCCTCCTCCCATTCAGCTTTATCCACATTCAACTGGAACCTATTATATATAATTTCCCTTCTTCATTTTGTACAGACTCCAAACAACCTGCCTCTTTACCTTTTTTCATAGCAAATACATTCATTTGTTAGGTCTGTGCATGTTTGTCTAATAAAACACTTCAAACATAGCGAGCGGCCTGTGCTCCTTTCTCATTCTGATGTCTGAAACCTTTCCCTGCACTGTGTACAGACTTTATAGACTCCTGCATGGGTTCAGACCTCCGACACATGGAGGTACAAGCTATTCTCTTAATTCCATGTTTGGTAGTGAATGCGTGCGCTTGAGAATACAGGATGTGAGGTTGGTGGTCTAGTGAATTCCCCAGAGATTAAAGCAAAATATACAGGAGGCATTGTTTGTGTTTGCCTCCGTGCATCCACACACAAAAACGAGGATATGTGTGTGTATCAAGGTTATAATAGTTTGGGATTTTTTGTTATAGTTTAGATTTATTTAGTTTTAACTTTTTTTCTCTAATTCAGTTAGTTTTAATTAGTTTTTAGAGCAGGTTTGCTAGTTTTTATGCGTTTTTTTTTTTTTTTTATGCTTAGTTTGAATTCCGTTTTAGTTTTTACCTCCACCAAGGAACGGCAGAGGTTTTGTTTTCATCTGGGTTTGTTTGTCTGTTTGTTTGTCTGTTAGCAAGACAAAGTTATGGACGGATTTTGCTGAAATTTTCTGGAAATGTTGATACTGACTAAAGGAACAAATTATTAAATTTTGGTGGCAATTCGGGGGGGACTGATCTGATCATCTCCAAGTGCTTTTCTAGTTTTATATTTTTTGTCTTCCTTGCCGTCGTATTCAAAAAAATCCCATACATGACTCTACTACTTTCTCCCAACTTTATTTTCCATGTTGCCAGGTAGAATGGGGACGAGAAGACGACTTTAAGTGTCTAGAAGTGACACACCATGAAGTGCTGCCAGCTAAAATAGCTCGAGCGAAATATATCAATTTCATATCAATCCGACATTGACATCCATAATTTTTATGTTTTAGTTTTGTAAGCACACAATACAGTTTCAGTTTGTTATTGTTTTTTCTTTTAATTATAGTTTTTATTTATTTCAGTTGATGAAAATGTGTTTCCAATTCTAGTTTTCGTTATTTTGTTAGTTTTCGTTAACGATAATAACCTTGGTGTGTGTTGTGTGTGCACATAGGAATGTCTGGCTACCAAAACAGAGGGCTTTACTGAAACAAAGCCCTGGTGTTATTTTAGTGCCGTGATGATGTGAGCGCTGTAATGTTATACAGCGGAGCCAGGCACAATAGGATGCCGCCAAGTGATCCTCAGTGCCCTCACCTTCCCCACTTGCCAGACCTTGGCCGGAGAGTGACAATCCCCCCGGTCGTTCCAGTGAGACAGGAGGGGCAGCCTGGTTGTCAACCCCCAGACTGAAGTATTGTCTTGTGGAGAGGAGAGGAGGCATGTAGGGAGTGGTGGGAGATAATGTGCTTGGATCAACTGGGACATTTGAGCCTGCAGCATGTGTCTTGTTTTAACGGGGAAATATAGCACATTGTCCCTTTAACCTCAGGGGGATCTGCAGACACAGATGAATGACCCTTCTCTTTAAGGAGCCATAATCCAGTGGTTGACAACCTGTTTTGTCTCCTGTACTCCCAAAGCGCAATCAGATTACCTCAAGTACATACCGATCTGCTGAAGTCTACTTAGAAAGACCACAAGATAAATATTTTTAACCATGATTATTATGTTAAAAAAAAAAAATCTGTTATTTCAATTTATTTATTTATTTTTACTTCAGCTACTGTGTTGTTCTATACTGACAGTCAATAGAAACTTTGAGGTAGAAATGTCTGCATATTTCTACTTGTAGGGGGGTTGTAATTATTCATTGTGGATTTATTGATGACTTAGTTCTCGGATAGTTGAGATAATGATGAGTTGTCATGTTGTTACGGTTCATTGCGCATGGGTTGGTCTCTTTGCAAAAGTGGACCAAATACATATTGAGCAATACTCAGTGGGTATCTGCACAATTTGAGGATTGGTTTTGAAGGCCTATATAAAGGCCCAAAAAGGCCACCATTGTTAGTCCAGTGAACGGCATCATGCCACGTCTATCACGTGAACAACGTCTCCGTGCACTGGGTATGGTGGAGGCCGGTTTGAGCTACAGTGATATAGCCAGGCCTATGTATGGGCTGTTCCCAACCCACAATCAGAAACCTGGTTGAACGCCACAACACCACAGGCTCTCTCTGCTGACGATAGACCGCATCCAGGGCGACAGAGAGTGACAACTCCTGACCAGGACCTCTACTGTTGTGACTTTTTGTTTGGCCAGTGCCATTTTCTTTTGTTAAGTTTTTTGCTTTGAAATTATTCTTGAAACTTTAGATTTTTTTTTTTCTGTATGCCAACATCCTAAACAAATGATTCATATGAAAAAATTCCAGTTTAGGGTTTCAAAATAAAAAGTATGTTGAAAAATACGGTCTCAAAGTTTTCATTGACTGTGAGTGTACTTTCGGTTTGTGATTCACACTCATAATCCAACCACTGATGTCACTCGTATGGTCCAGTCTTTTATTTGCACTTTTGTATTTCACAGAAGGTGAACATAATAATAACATAATAAAAATAGTAGTCAAAGCCTGTATCAGCGCCCCCTATCCAGATTAATATAAAGGAGGTGGTTGGCTGGTTTACACCACCATGAACATTCCCTTCTTTAACCTTATCCCTAAGTAAGTAGGGCGGCCATGGCTCAGGTGGTAGAGAAGGTTGTCCAATAACCGAATAACCAGGTTGGTGGTTTAAATCCCACTCTGTCCTAGTCAATCTGTTGTGTCCTTGGGCAAGACACTTCACCTTCCTTGCCTCCAGTGCCACTCACACTGGTGTATGTATGCATATGAATGTTTGGTGGTGGTCAGAGGGGCTGTAGGCGCGAATTGGCAGCCACGCTTCTGTCAGTCTGCCCCAGGGCAACTGTGGCTACAAATGTAGTTTACCACCACCAGAGGGAGAATGTGAGAGCGAATGAATAATGGGTCAATAATGTACAGTGCTTTGAGTGTCTAGAAAAGCGCTATAGAAATCCAATCCATCATTATTCATTCATCTTCTGAACTGCTTTATCCTTGTGAGGGTCGGGGGGGTTCTGGAGTCTATCCCAGCTGCATTCCAGATGAAGGTGGTGTACACTCCTGGCAATTTAGATTCACCAATTAACATTTTAAGTAAATCAGTAAATACTAAATAAGACTGATCTCCCAAAACAAACAGAAAATGATGTCCTAGAAAATGAATCTTTGCCTTAAAGACGTCAACTTTTAAAGAAGCAAAAAATATATTCATACATTCTCCAAAAAGCACTCTAACACTTGTTATTATTAGTTTACTATTTCAGCTATTTATCACTATTCCTCATCCCATTGTGATTAGTGCGAACCTTTAATTAGTTTGATGTATAAAATACTTCTACATTACATTTATACTAACTACTTTCAACTGCACCTGGCTGAGCACTTAAAAAACTTAAATAACTACATTTAACATGATCAATCCATGCTTTAACCAGGGTTTGTATTAGTCACAGTTCCTGTCAAATAAAACAATAAATATAAATACTAGCACATACAATCTTTTTTCCTGTATATCAATGTTTATATTATTGCTTTTTGTACTTTTTGTAATATATTGACTAAAAATAAAACAACACACACATTTTTTTTAGTCATTTTGAGAGTTTTGTCTGAATTGTTTGCCTTTTATGTAAGGTATTGTGCTTTGCGCTTAGAGTCTTGTAAATATATCCTATGCTTTTTGAGATCATGTCTGAACAGTCTGACAAAACTATAAAAGCATTTTAACTGAGTCAGGTTTATGGCCTGTTTTATAGTTATTGTACGGATCAGCAGGACAACAGCTTGTAATCTGATCCTTTTTCTCCCTCTCACAAATACACTGCTGTCCATAAAGTTGGAATCATTTTGTTTTCAGACACATTCTTCTTTTTATTCCTATTTATCCACATAAGTAACTACCTTTGACCAGGTGCAATGATAACATACTGAGTCCCAGCTCAAGAATAAATTTGTCACAATCATTTCATGAGAAGAGGTAAATATATTTAATTCCATCTTTATGTACAACAGTGTATGTGTGTAATCACCTTGTAGTGACCGTAGAAGTTTCCCCTGGGCTACATCTCCTCCTGGATGGGAATCATTGCCTTATTCAGTGATTTTTTTTACTCTGTACAAGTGGTTTATAGTAATAAACCAACCTCTTGGTTTAATAAACCTTTGCATTTGGACTAGTTTGGAATTACAGCTCTTATGGTCTCTCATCAAACATTTTCCACAGCAGCTGTTTTTTTTAATGAAAAGGCTCAGTTAATATGTACACAATCTGTTTGTCAAGACAAGGCTGGGAATGATGAGGAGTTAAATGAGGCCAAAGGAAATCACTGATACTGCATGTTTTAGAAGAAACTCAGAATGTACTCAGACAGATGATGTCTCAAGGTTCTGTTGTCTTATTAAATTGATTCTTTTAGATGACGAGGGCTCAGGAAGCAGTTTACACGGACATCAGCTGATGAAAACACACATTCAGCAGTCTTTATATGTGTGTGCTGCTTCTTTCCTTAACCCATAAAGATCCAAACATCCACTGGTGACTAAAATCATTTACTGATCTAAACTGTTTAATACCTGTTGATCCATTAATCCTGTTAATGCATGTAAATAACTAGTGTAAAATACAGTTTGTCATCTTTTCATAGTCATCAGATATGACCCATATGGACGTTCAGAGGCTACATTGTTACCGTGGAAACACCATCATCTTCTACAACATTGATTCACCAGTAAAACCCATGGAGTTGGATCAATGACAGTGGATGGACACACTGGGATTATGTTCAGTTAATGATATATTTGACTGAGAAAGTCGCTTTTGCTTTAGTTTTCTTTCTGATATAACCCTCAACTTTAATCCAAGCTTTTATGGACATACATGATCAGTACAATAAATATAGGGAAATACGGGATTTTCACTTAAAAATGCAAAATACGGAATATGATATTAGAATATATAGTAACAAATCACTTGAGAAAAGTTAAAAATACAGAAAGATTAACTGAAGAACTGAAACAAAAGTAGCACTGGGTCTTTACGGGTTAAATCAAGAATTAAATAGTTCTGCCATGCATTTATTCAAAGGAGACATAGTAAAATATTCAAGGCTGATTGTAGGCTCTGGGTTTAACAATACACACTAAGTCAGGAAATGCTATCTGGGAAAGACAAGACATGTTTTGGAATGAGAGACCTTGGACAGTTGTTTACCTGCAGATTGTTGATACCCAGTTCTGGCTGTCCTGGGTCAGACTGGATTCACGAAAGAGGATCTGACATGTATGAACAAATGACACGAGTAACTCAATTTATGAAAGGTGGCATGAACATATCATTTCTGAGTGAATAAGTAGTAAGTAACAGAATGTAGCATAAAAATATGGTGTTTTTTGACATGAGAGATATAACTGAACCATCGTCTGTCCGATCAGATGCACTCAACCATCTCAGCCATAACAGTACAAAGAATATGGATAAAGACTGTACATATATTTATAGTAAAAATGGTGACAGAAGAAAACAGAAGTATATTAAAAAATATCACAAATGACCTCAGGTAATACGTGCTCTGTCATCTTTAATAACATGCAGGACTTATACCTCCCTTTGGACCAAACCGCTGCTCCACATGCATGCGAAAAAGTGAATTTACATTTTTTTTAAAAAACCCAATTTAGCTCAAAGCGAGGGCCGCCTGCTCCCCCTGTTCACTTTGAATTTCTTTTGGGTGGTTAAATGTTAAATTTCCCTGATGCTCAGTGTTGCCTTTTGATGCAGATGTGTGACTTTAGATGAAGATGTGTTACTGTACAGATACACATAAAAAAAACTACATACCGTCTACTGGGAATGTTGAAACCAGATGAGCAGACACAGGCACAGATACTTTAAAAAATTATGTCACATATACTAAATATATATACACTTATCCAAATATATAAAAATGAAATCTGTAAAATTCATTTAATATCCATACACAGAAAAAATAGCGTATTCGACAATAAATCTAAGAAAACAGCAGTTTAACAAGGAGAGGGGTTCAGTTTGTGCTGAAAGCAAATCATAATAAAAAGATTAAAAACCAAAGATATAAAAGAAAATAATAGGATAAAACCAGAAATGAAAAAAATGTCTTTGTCTCTCTGCAGTTGAATTAAATAAAGATGCAATTTTGTCCCATGAAGACCCAGTGCTACTTTTGAGGCAGTGCTCAAATGATTTTTATCTGTTTTTAGTGATTTATCACCATTTATTCTGATATTATGCTCAGTATTTTGCATTCTTAATTGAAAATCAGGTATTTTCATACATTTAATTTGCTGATTATGATTTATGTCCATAATAGCTCAAATTAAAGTTGAGGATTATTATATCAAAAACTGAGAAAATGGAGGAAAAGGTGACTTTTTCAGTAAAATTTATCATTGACTGAACAAACCGATTGTGTCCATCCACTGTCATTTATCAAACTCTATGGGTTTTATAAGTGAATCAATGTTGTAGAAGATGACGGTGTTTCCATAGTAACAACAGAGCCTCAGAATGGCCAAATGGGTCATATCTGATGACCATGAAAAGATGACAAACTGCATTTTACACCAATTATTTACATGGATTGATAGGATTAGTGGATCAACAATTGTTTAACTTTTTATATCAGTAAATGATTTTGGTTGCCAGTGGATGTTTGGGTCTTTATGGGTTAAGGTGTAAAATATATATTCTATTGTGCTGAAGAATGGGATTAGGCAGACTAGTGGTAGAGTTTACATATGGCAATGAAAATGACTCTTATTTGAAAGTAAAATTACATATTAAATAATGTGTTTTATGTATTTCAGATACACAAACATATGCTCTCAAGCGTTTGCTTTTTTGCTTCAAGTCATTAAGTTTGACAGTTTTTGGAATTCAGGCCAAATTCATTTAGAAAACTCATTATGTCTTGTTTCCTTTACAAAAGCAGAAGTTAGATGAACATCTTGCTGGGATTTAACATGAGGTTTTGTGTTGAATAATTTGTCAGTTTGCAGCAGAAGATGCCCTGGATTCTTTTCATCCTGAGATTTACAGACTTCTTTTCCACTCAGTTTAATTTGAATAATCCAACCCAGTCTCACAAATCACACTTTTACCTCCTCAACTGAAAACAAAACAGTCTGAGTCTGCAGGTGAGAATATTGGGGGGGGGGGGGGGGGGGGTCATTTCCCTGACTATTGGTAGAACACATCTCCAGTTATCTTAAGTTCTTGTCTTAAATTAAAATTGATATTGTTAGATGTGTTTCTGTGCAATATGCCTGACAGATAGACAGATTTTTTTCTTCTTTTACTCCATGAAAACCACCTGATTCTGCCTTTTGTCTCCTGAATCATGTTTTGTGCAGCAGGAAACACAAAACAACCTATGGTGTCGACAGAAAACATCATCTACTGCTGAAAATTCTACTCACCACCCACAAACACCTCACACCAGAACATTCTCAACAAACAATTCTTGAAAAACTGAAAAAAAAAATGCTTTTTTGCACCAGAACTGAAACAATTGTCTGAATAAAAACACAAAGCAATAACTGCACACTGAGATCGTAACTGGTGGATTTTCATTTTTCTATGAAAAAGTTTTAATACAAAGCTCAGATTGCACTAACTTTGTTTATCTTAATTTATTATCCTAATAAAGTCATGACAATTAACCAGATTAACAATAATAATTAACAAAAAATGAACAGGAAAGTGAAGTAATTTGTGGTTAAAATCTAATTAGGCTAAAATATATTTGCAATATGGATCTGATCATAATAAGAATTGATCTGTGTTTATAGTTCTGTTAAAAACTGTGCTGTTTACTCTTTTTTTTTTTTTTTTTTTTTAACATTTGAAACATTTATTTTAAAATAGGCATATGTATGCAAGCTATGTTTACTCTTTTTTTTATTATTATTAATTTATTATTCTCTTTTCTATTCACTCTTGGCTCAGTTATTATTTTTGTTTATTACAGATTTCTTATTATTTGTACTTCATTAATTTTCTACTGCACAGACTTTGTTATCATGTTCTTTTCCCACTGTCACCCCCTCTCAGAGGGCCTTGGGGTCTGTTTGGGCATGGAAGAAAAATGATATATAAGGCAATGTATAGTGTATGCACTGTAATTCCACTTCTTTGTATGTACTGTTACATTGCTCAAAAAAGATAAATAAAAAAAAGTGTGCTGTAAAATGATAAACCATAAATCTAATAATGTTGGACACCCTTGGTTTGCAAATGTTGATGGTTTCAGAGAAGAAGAAGAATCTGAAGAATCACTGTTAGTGTTTACACATTCAGGGAAAAAAAGTAATATTTCATCTGCCTCCATTTCCAGAGAGGATGAATTATCCTCTGATTGATGAGCGCCTCACAACGGTCATTCTCCTCCCACAGGTTGCTGCATTCTTCCACAGCTGCCATTTTTGTCCAAAAGCCAAGATTTACAGTCTCAATCAAAGTATTACTGAGGTCTAACACATAAATGGAAATGCATTTACAAACTACAAAAAGTTGGCAGTGACATTTCTGTGGACACTGATGGCCTATACCTGCCAACTCTGGGGTGAAATCCTCGTTAAATCTAGTGTAAATATTATTTTCAGTGACTGTGATTGCTGCCCTATGCATTAATCACTCCTCAGGTCCTGTTGAGGCGCAGGAATGTATTTTTATTAACCCATAAAGACCCAAACAGCCACCAGCGACCAAACTCATCTACTGATGTAAAATGTTTAATACCTGGTGATCCACTAATTCTATCAATACATGTAAATAACTGGTGTTAAATACAGTTTGTCATCTTTTCATAGTCATCAGATATGACCCATTTGGACGTTCAGATGCTCCATAGTGAACATGGAAACACTGACATCTTCTACAACACTGATTCACCAGTAAAACCCATGGAGTTGGATCAGTGACAGTGGGTTCATGTTCAGTTAGTGCTATATTTTGCTGAAGAAGTCACTTTTTCTGCAGTTTTTTTTTTCTCTTTTTGATACAATAACCCTCAACTTCACTCTGGCACTTTAATGAACATCTACATGATCAGTGAATTAAATATAGGAACATACATGATTTTCACTGAAAAAAAAAGCAAAATACTGAGGATGATATTGTAATAAATGGTGATAAATCATTTAAGAAAGGTTAAGTCTAGAGAAAAAAAAAACATTCAGGAACTGCTGCAAAATTACCACTGGATCTTTATGGGTTAAACTAATTTAATGTTAAATAGAATTAGATAGATAGATAGATAGATAGATAGATAGATAGATAGATAGATAGATAGATAGATAGATAGATAGATAGATAGATAGATAGATAGATAGATAGATAGATAGATAGATAGATAGATAGATAGATAGATAGATAGATAGATAGATAGATAGATAGATAGATTGTACGTGAGCACCCTCTAGTGGCCAAATAACTAAAACAAACCAAATTGGAAATCTGTCAGATGCATTGATTAATGAAATCGACATGATGTTAACAGTATCATCTCATACCTTTAAGTTAAATGCAGACCTGATTAATCCTGAATATGGAGTAAATATTAAAAAGCAATGAATTACAGCAGTGAATCAATAAAAGGCACATATCACATATACAGTATGTTCATCATCAGGGGGATTTTACAGTGTGATGATGGTGCAGTTAACACCCATTTACTGAGGTTTCCACTGAGATTTAATACAGTGCTAAGTGGTGTTTGCAGGAGGATATATGTGCCATTTAGAAGCAACACATGTATTTTCTGTGAGAAATGCTGAATTATGCTGAATGTGTGTTAATAGAGCAAAGGGAAATGGATTTAAAGTGTTAGCCTTTTTTGTTGTTGTTGTTGTTGCTTTCATTCATCTGTGTATTGGCAAACATTATAAATGCACACATTTATATGACGTAGTATCCATGAACAGTGAAATATGACAATAAAATGACAGAAACCATTGTAACTTAATCCTCAAAGATCTAAAAAGTTGGCAGCCAAAATGATCTGCTGATATAACATGATTAATAACCTTTAAACCACTAATCCTATTAATATATTGAAATCAGTCAAGTAAAATGCAGTTTCTCAGCTTTTCATTATCATCAGATATGACTAATTTGGACGTTCAGTGGCTCCATAGTGAATGTGGAATCACTGTCACCTTCTGCAGTTTTGATTCACCAGTAAAAACCCTTAAAGGACAAATAACAGTGGTTGTAGGTGTTTGTTTTAATGTTCAGTTAATGATATGTTTGGTTGAAAAAGTCACTTATTCTCCATTTTCTCTGTTCTGATATAAGAACCTTTGAATTTACATCTGAGCTTTTATGTACATCTACATACTCAATAAATTAAATAAATGAAAATATAGGATTTTCACTGAAAAATGCAGAAGTGATAAAAATCAATAAGTCAATAACATTTATAAAAATCAATAAAATTAGCAATATGAACCAAATAATAAATAAAATGGATAAATAAGTCAACAAAATAAAAAGCAATGAACCACATAAAAAATAAAACAAGCAAATATTTACTGAATAATCAACAAAATGAACACAAATCTACAAATTGTGAGCAAAATGCAGAAAAATATTCCGAAATGAACTTAATAATCAACAAAACGGATTAAACGGTTGACAAAATGAATCAAATAATCAACAGAGCTGACACAACTGAATCAAATTTTCAATAAAATAAAAAGGGCACGAATAAAATAATCAGCCAAATGAAAAAAAACAAGCAAATTAATCAATAAAATCACCAGAAATTAACTTAAAAAATCAACAAATTATCTTAACCCATAAGGACCCAGTGTGACTTCTGTGTCAGTTCCAAAATGATTTTTTCTCTCTATTTAACCTTTCCTAAATGATTTATCACCATTTATGATAATATTATCCTTTGAAAATAATCTATTTTCCTATATTTAAGTCTCTAATCATGTAGAGGTTC
This sequence comes from Sphaeramia orbicularis, assembly GCF_902148855.1. Lineage (NCBI taxonomy): Eukaryota > Metazoa > Chordata > Actinopteri > Kurtiformes > Apogonidae > Sphaeramia > Sphaeramia orbicularis. The sequence goes on along the minus strand of NC_043961.1, from coordinate 20,021,830 downwards.
ATAAAAGCTCAAAGTAAATTCAAAGGTTATTATATCAAAACAGAAAAGACTGAAGCAAAAGTTACTTTTTCAGTCAAATTTCTCATTAACTGAATATAATTGATCCAACTCCATGGATTTTCTTGGTGAATTAATGTTGTAGAAGATACCAGTGTTTCCATGGTAACTACGGAGCATCTGAATGTCCAAATGGGTTATATCTGATGACCATGAAAAGATGAAAAACTGTATTTTACACTAATTATTTACATGAATTGATAGGATTAGCGGAACAACAGTTTAGATTAGTGGATGCATTTGGTCGACAGAGGATGTTTGGGTCTTTATGGGTTAAAATAATAAATAGTGAAGGTTCGATGTAGATGAAAATGCATTAGGAATCCTCCACTGAAGTAGTTTTTTAGGCGTACAGTGTTTACAGTGAACAGTTCAGACTGAGTACAGTCTTTCTCAGTGTCAACAACGGGAGGAAATCCATCTGTATATGTCTCTTTCCCTGAAGTAGAAGGAATAAATATTTTTTATGTTTTGTTCCAACAGGTGCCGTCTCATAAACATCTACCTCTTGTGAGTTTCTGCCTCTTCTGTTCCATCAGACTCCGGTGTCTCTGGATAAATCTCTGCCACGGTGAAATCCTCATGGTTTCAGGCTCTGAGTCGTCACTTCAGTGAAAACATGAGTTTTCTTCTCCCAACCACTCCTCAAATTCCTCCAAGAGGAAATCCAACGCCTCTTTCAGACGATCAAAGCGTTCACACTCTCCCCTCTCCCTCCTGTGAGTCCCATCCTCATGTCATGGACTCATTGAAGCCTCTCCCTGAAGCGCTTTGTTAACGTCCGTGGCCTCCTTTTCCTCCTCTTCAACCTCACACTTTGGCTTCATCAGTCTCAGTATTTCCTGGTGTAAGGCTTCCTTCTCTGCCTCTTTCTGCTGGGTTTCCTTACTATTGATTTTGGAGGACTTCACCTGTATGTCATCTGCCTAGATCTACAGAGAGACGAAAGGCTTCAATCTGATATAAGGCCACACATCACAGAGATGTAATAAAATAAGAGACAAGATAAGGCGACACTGAGCCCTCGGGTGGACCATTCTCACATAGCAGGATAGCACTTATTTTATTCATTTGGCTTTAGAGTGAAGTCAGCACTGAACCAACAAAATGAATAAAAATGAACAAAATAATCAAGAAATGAACTGATTCAGCAGCACAGGTGACAGATGAACCAAAACTCTGATAAAATGATAAAAAAAAAAGAACAAAATAAAAAGCTACATAAACAAAATGATCAACAAACGAAAAAACAACTAATAATTAACCCTTTCATGCATACTGGTCACTGCAGAGGACAGTTATTCTACAGCTGTCCTCTTGTATATTCATGGATTTTCTTGTTTTAGTTGCATATCAACCAACACAGTGGACGCTTATGCACCATCCCATAATACACTGCAATTCATACTGTTATTGTAACTTTGCAGTTCTTGAGAAACCTGATCTGTAGCAACATATTTGAGTGTAAATCAATTGCTAATTGTTATTAGACTGTAATTAACTTTTTTTTTTTTTTTAAACAAGAAGTTGTTGTGTTTTGTTGTTTTTTTTTTTGCATATTATTTGAGTGCATAATAACTACTATTATAGTATGTTAAAATGTGAGAAAACATCAGATTAGCAACATTAAAAAAAACATTTATTTCATAGTTTTCACACAGTATGACAGTAAATGCATTTTTCTTTGCTTCAAAAATCAAATGCATGGTGTCCAGCTGAGTGAACATTTTTGTAACTCCATGAAAAATAGGTTCATTAACCCTTTCATGCATAGTGGTCACTACAGTGGACAGCTATTCTACAGCTGTTCTCTTGTATATTCATGGATTTATTTATTTATTTATTTATTTTTTTACACATATCTTTATTAAAGTTTTAAGACATTACATATCTTTTCTGACATGAATTGGTAACATTATGTAGATCTCTCCTGAGCATAAACCCCAAGAATCACAAGCCCTCCCCATAGTTTTCACACAATTTATCAGTAAATACATGTTTCTGTGCATCAAAAATTAAACGTGTGGATATTTTGAGTTTTGAGCTGAGTGGATATTTTTGCAACTTCATGAAAAATAGGTTTATAATAATTTTTTTCCCCCCATTTCTTTTAATGTTTATTTATTTATTTATTTGTTTGTTTGTTTTTCAGAAGAAAATTTTCAATTGCATTGTTGTTTTCATACCTAAAGAGGAATAAAAACGCTCAGGAAAAAAAAAAAATTGATTAAGGTTCTCATAATTCGTGCATGAAAGGGTTAAAAAAAAAAATTTCAATCACATTGTTTGTTTTTTTTCATGCCTAAAGAGAAATAAAAACACTCAGGAAAAAAAAAAATCTTGATTAAGGTTCTCATAATTCATGCATGAAAGGGTCAACAAAATTGACATAACTGAACCAAATATTCAATAAAATGAAATAAATAAACAAAATAATTATCCAAATCAATATAAATGAACAAAAATTGTGAACAAAATGAGCGCAGTAATCAATAAAATCAGGAAAAATGAAGCAAACAATGAACAAAATGGAAAAAATAATCAACAAAATGAACAAAATAATTTAAAACAATCAACAGAAGTGAATGTGGAAATGAAATAACTGTAAATATGTAACAGAATAACTCTGACTTCACTGGTGTGTTCTGTTCTATCTGTTTGGACACATGTTGTTTATCATGGACTGTTTTTATTTACATCCATGTGATCTAATCCGGGTCCGGTTCCCAGACAAACCAGGCTGCGGTGTCCGGTACCGGGCTCGGCCGCTGGGTGTCGCCGGTCCCTGCGGGTTGTGGGCGGTGGGCAGGAGGCGGGAGGGGGCCGGATCCGGGGCTGGGGACCGCCGGAGCCTCCGGAGGGCCAGCTGGGTATGTGTGAGTCTGGGAGTGCGTTCGAGGCTCGTCGAGCAGCAGCGGAACTTGAAAACTTCACCGCATTGAAGCGAGGAGGAGCCGTGTGATCGGAGGTTTTTACCCGAACCCCGGTAGTCAGTCTGAGCCCCGATACAGGAGGACCGGTCCGGTTCTCAACATTGGAACGATTTCCGGCAAACATGGATGATTTAGGTAAGTTCGATCGCCGTGAACGCAACATTAAACAGCGCGTGAGAGAGCGTGTGTTTTGGCGTAAACACGCGTTGTGTTTGCGCTAAAGCTGTGGCACAAGAAAGGAGCATTTCCACCATGTCGGCAGCTGGAAAGGAGGCTTTTTTTGGACCCACAGTGGAAATAAATCCACCTGGACTTATTTACACCGGTTCTGCTCATTGTAACGCGTGGTAAAGCGTAAAGAAAGGCCCCGTTTGATGCTGTAAAAACAAAAAAAAGCAAAAGCATCAAAGGCTTAAATTAGAATTCACCTAATTTGCACATGGGTTTAATATTTCTAAGATCATGCCTCGTGTGTAGAGACCTCCCACTCCCACTTCCCGTGTCCTGCTCTGGTGTTTTTCGGTGGTTTTTCTACATCGCTCCTTTCAGTCTTATTCGGCCACTGCAGGACAACTCTTAACTTTTGTTCTTCTAAACTAATACATCACTTCACTTTCATTTCGACATGTTGATCCATTTGCTTCATCCACTATGGATTAGATAGTTAAATTATTACATTAATGCATTTGTTACACAAAGCTTCACTGGCTTCAGAAACATTAAAATCATTGACAGTTTGCGTGATGCACTGCAGGGAGGTGTGACGTTCAGGGTCCAACTCAGAAAAGCATCAGAATTATAAAGAGAATTTGTTGCTCATTTTGTAACTATTCATTAAAAACCTTAAAAAAATAAAATAAAGTCAGTGATAATGAGTAAGTCTAAATGGACAGCCTTAAATCATCAAAACATGAAAAATGAACTAAATGGGTACGTTACTAACTCGTGAATTTTAATGTTACATACTCTGATGAAGCGATTAAAATAACTGGAGCTGCACAATTTGCTGAAAAAGTCACATTGCGACTGTTTTGAATAATATTGTGATTTAAGGCGTTTAAGGTTTGGTTATCATGGAACATGCATGGGTCATTTGGAAATGTGTATTTTCAGTTCATACATGCAGACTTGAAATTGTATTTAAAGCATAGAAAACCTCCAAAATACTAAAGCAGTGATTTTTATTTTGGTATTTTACTTAATATTTTCGCTGGACCTGTGAATTGCAGTGTTTTATGATTCTATAATTCCACAAAACAATTAATTCTACAGCTCTACCAACAGTAATGGATGGAAATGTGCATTTTCTTTTGCTGATTTCTTGAAAATTCTGTTAAAATATGTGATGTAAACCTGAATTCAGTCTGCGTAGCCTCATGTTTTACCCCAAAGACAAAATGCAGACAAGACTGGTCTACAATTTTTTAGAAATGATCTTTTCAGAGATTAAATGTGCTTAATGTTATGTACTTTAATCAGATTGATTGGAAAACAAATGACCAAAGGGCTGGTTTGCAGATGTTTTCAATGTACATGATACAGTGTTATTACACATATATGTTGGTTTATTTACATTTATACAATAGAATTATAAATGTTCCACTAGATAGAACCTGTAAAGTGAATGTATTGTAATGTGCAGACAGTGTTTTGAAGTAGTTCTGGTTGCTCTATTTAGAGTTAAAGCCTTTCTAGCGTTAATTCTCAAATTTCGAATTTTGGCCCAAGACTGTATCTTAGAAACTTCAGTCAACCAGGATTTAGGACCGGATTTTTCTTTATCAGTGACTCACACATGGTCAAATTTCACTACTTTTATTCTCGAGGCATTTGACTTGTAGACCAGTGGAATCAGACAAAAGGATGGAATGGCTTCAGGACAATCCCCCTGTTCTTTAAGTCCGACCTCAGCTCATTGTCTTTTCCAGCAGTGCTGTATTTTTGCTCACATGTGCAGGTGTCCTCCTACCTGTGAGCACAGCATTACCTCAGTGAATTATGACACACTTAGTGACAGCAGAAAATGTAAACCCCGAGGGTAGGTTGTTGTGACAGGTAGGAGCTCAGCAAAGCGGACTTGATTCATACAGCCCTGTTCTCCATGTTCCCTCTGCCGCAGCCTCTGCAGCGTTGTGTTAACACTTTAATTCTTGATTAAAAAAACAGTGAGACTCTAATTACACAGACCTCATTTGACGATGCAATTGAACTGTAGAATCAACTGTGCAGGAAAGAACAAAAGGAAACTGTGATATGCTGTGGTCAGTGGACTCATTTTCAGAATTTCTGTGGTAATGTACAAGCACTGAGTGGCTCATTTGTGTTTACATGGCTTGAGTTTTTACCCTGGCAACTGTAAGGTTATGTTTAGCAGGACATCCGCGAAATGCGTTGACGGAGAGTCAGGTTCATTGGATGCTAAAAAAACACTCCAATGCATAAGATGATAAATGTCGTGCAGAACCATCCAAGAAGTATTACCCCCCGCTGTGAGCTGCAGGTGGACATGCTATCAGGGGAGAACTGCAACCGGAGGCTGGAAAACTCCCCTCAGCTCGGCTCAGGTCGGTCTGTGGAGACTGATTTTGAGCCACGCAGAGCTGTGTGAGTCTTTTTTTAATTTCTACCCACAGACCAGAACACCTGGGTGTATCTCGTCTGTGTCAGATCCCAGTTCTGTGCTCAACATCTTGGTGGTGAGAGTGAGACTGTACCAGAATATCGGTCATTCTATATCCAGTCGATATTTATGGATACCTTCTTAGCTTACATGGGTGAAGGGCTTTCCTGCTTTAAAAAGAGCGTTACACAACCCAGTGTAATTACCATGTCACAGGGTTGTAAATTCTGTCATCATTTTAGCAGAGACCTGTAAAAATGTGTCACACAAACTTAAAGATACCCCCCTTCTAATGTTGTGTGGTGTGTCCCTATGCACAGCGCTGGGGTGGGACTGAGTCACAGAGGGAAATGAGCTCTGCCCTGAGCATTTCTCCGCCATCTGTTTATGAAAATTGAAAGTGCTGAAGTTTGGCTGCGCGTTTGAAGTTTGAAGATGATTTAAATGAGCACCACCAGAAGAGCAGAAGTGGGCCACTGCAGGGACACATCCACCTCCAGGACAACGAAGCCTACATGTATTTTTAGAGGAGAGCCTCTTTGCTTGTGTGCTGAGCCATCAACACTTCCAAACCTCCTACCACCCACCACACATCCTCCTATCCCTCCTTTTAATTTGATTGTTTTCTTTACTTTAAGGGCTCATTTATGCTCTACATTAAAGACGCACACAGATATGGATGTCTGTATCCGTCTGCGTACATTACGTATGTATTTCTGTCTGTTTTCTGGGAGCTTGTGGATGTGAACCCAGACAGAGAATACAGAGCAGCACCACCAGGAACCATGGAGACAGTGTTGAGATATGAAGAGAATAATTTCCATAAGTAACGGAACTTTTCAAAATGCGACTGTGTGAGTTAGTGAAAAACTACCAATATATTTACAGTCGTGGAAAAAATTATTAGACCACCCTTGTTTTCTTCAATTTTTTGTTCATTTTAATGCCTGGTACAACTACAGGTACATTTGTTTGGACAAATATAATGATATCAACAAAAACAGCTCATAAGAGTTTAATTTCAGAGCTGATATCTAGACATTTTCCATGGTTTTCTTGATAATAACCAAAATCACTTCAGTTCTTACATCAATATCTATGGCATTGCACTGCCAAAAACAGTGCTTTTAGGCATTCCATGTTTTCTTTTCTGTCAGTTTTAGTCACATGATACACACAGGAGTTAATCGTTGATTGCACAACCATTGTTTTTGATGACTTTTGATGGTCTAATAATTTTTCCATGACTGTATGACAACTACCCTTCTGAATATCAGCAGTAGTAAAACTTCCTCTGTTGTCGCCGTGTTTGTTATTACTGACTTTGTTGTTCTTCTTCTCAAAAAACTTTATTCTTCTTCGTGGTATTCGGCCAGTATGTTAATTAAGAGCAGTGCCCTCTGATGGATTGATTTAGAAACACTCATGCCAATACATTGGATGCACAGAAGTATGAAGGCAGTGACGCATGACAACGTTAGAAACGGACAAACCTATTTACATACACAAAGCCAGCATAAATGAGCCTTTATTGCTCATTTCAGTACTTCTGTTTGGCTTGCCAACCCGTATCCAGTTAAAGCAGTATCAGTGTCAGGCAGGTTCTCTCAGAGAGCATGGTTCCTTCCAGTTGTAAATGTGATCTGCACAAGTGCCCACGTTCATTTGTTTTATCCTCCTGCTTCCTCCAGCCTGTGAGTGGACGAGGCAGGGCGTCAGAGTAGATCAGACCCACATGCAGGGATTGGGCCTCGGCCAAAATTTATCCTCCTTAAACACTGCACTGCCCCACCCCTCTGTCTTCCCACCCCTCTCCATTCCTGTGGTGAACCACGTAGGAAGCTGCAGGCTGCAATCTATTGACAGTTTGAAGCTGGCTGAGTTTTTCAGGAAAGCAGATTAGCCTTTAGGAAGATTTGGATCACGGCAGAGTTTAATGCTTGATCGAAGCCAATTAACAGGGTTTTTTTATTCAAGTTACTAAAGAAAGTTAGTTTGAGGAGTAGAAGATCGCATTATTATACAAAACGCATACTCTTATTCATGCGAGACGTGGACTTATTTAATTTGTCCTTCCTTTTATTTGTGCATGCTTTGCAGTTTAGATGCTGTAGCGTGTTCAGAGGCAAACTTTCACTGACCTCCCTCCTCAGCCATCAGCGCTGCCGAGCGTTGCTGCTTGCTTCACTGCTCCGGGCCTGTAGCAACAAGACATGAATGTCAAACAGCCTCTGAAGTTAACTTCCTTTTACTGACTTTCATCTGCTGTATCTTTCACTATTTCCTGATAATTTCTGTATGTACAGTGCCCGCTCTATTTCTCTCTCTTTGTTTTTGTTTGTCTTTTCTGTCACTTTAGTGGCATCATCTGAAGTGAAGTGATTTCCCCAGAGCTCTGTCAGCAAAGCAGCTGCAGCCATAGAAATGTCACTCATGGAGTGGGCGTGGACATCGTAGTTCTTTACAAAGTCCAAATGAGATCTGATGTAGCCTAGTTACTAAATTTAGGCTCACTCATTGTCAATACAGTCCTCGAATATGCAGATGTGTATATTTTTTTCTGTTCTCGTGTTTTTACTCGTTGGTGACATTTTAATTAAAGATTTATGGTGATTTGATTTTTAAGGAAATATGTTCTTAGCAAAAACATTTATAAATAGGAGATTGGTCATTGATCATAATATATTTGCAATTTCACTCTTACCAATAAACAAGAATGAATTTATAAACATATTAAACTTTAAAGTTATATATCATTGCTCCGCTAATATATCTAAAATTGACTTCCGACTATTTTATATCTTTTAATGATTTGTGCACATTTCAACAATGTTCATATTTAAGGAAATTTGTATTTTTATTCAGTCTCACTTAACAATTCCTAGAACAGTCCAATCCCCTTTAGCACATTAACGGTGCTCATGGCCATGTCATTAGAAATGAGTTGTGAATTATTGTATTTTTGTGTCTTTAAAAAATTCTCTCATTTGTAGACATAATTTTTACCTTGTCAGAAAGATTTTCACAGGCAGCGGGTGGTGGTGTGAAAAAAAGTCTAAGGACTGCTGACACAGAAGTATCTTTGCGTAGTACCGCCGATGGCCACTAGGTGCTGGTTTGAACAGACTAATGTTGCTTTTCCATTAATGGTATCAGTTCAACTTGCCTCAGCTTTACTTGACACGGCTCGGTTTTGATGTCGGTTTTGTCCATTGTAGGTCTAGGTCTGGTTGTCATAGCAATGCAACATAATCTATTGATCAAACTGTACATTACAATTTTCTAAGGAAAAATTATGTTAAGATTGTTTTCAGGCGAGAGTGTAGTTTTCCTGCCAGCTCGTCGTTGGTGTCCCAAGTCACAAAATCATGACATGCATGTGTACTGATGCAGTAAGGATTCTGGATTGACCAATCTGTGATCTGCAGGGTTTTATGTTACGTTTAGTGGCACTTTGGAAACCTGAAGTTGATACCTGAAATGGCATCTGGTGGTTTATACGTTCACACAGTGGAAACACCAAAAAAACCCTCTGCCAGGTCGAGGCAAGTCGAGCTGATACATCAGTGGGAGAGCTGCATCACACTGAACTTTTCTTTAAAATACTAATAATTAGTCTAATAAGTGATCTGATGGCCAGTCTTTAAACTATTACCCATTGATAAGAGTTTGATGTTTGCCATTTAGGGCTTTGATTGACAGGTTGCCTACTTGCTGAATCAGACTTTTTGAGCATCTGTTTATTGAATAAAATCACTTGTTTTCCTGATCGACAGCTTGACTGTAGTCATGCATAATAGGGTACACTGATGTTACTGCAATGCAAATGGATGATGAAATTGACCATTTTACTGTACGCGTAAACTAGTGTTTAGCTTCAGCTCACACATGGCTTTCACCCCTTTTGTCCAAATATGGTCACCTCTGGCACTGAAAAGCCAACAAAAACACTAATTCCTGGGTGTCAAATGGTTATATATAAAACAGTGGGTGACACTACAGTAACTCCACCCATTTCTTATATACAATCTGTGGTGAAAACTCCCATTATCCACCGCTGTTTCACAACATTAACTACTGTGTTTACATCCACAGCGGCAGAAATCATATACTGTACATTTAATTTTCATTTATAAATGCTCATTTTCAGGTAAATTAAAAAAGTATACTGTTAATAAGAGTAAAATACAACTAAAGTGTATTTTGTCATATTCCACCCCAGTCAGAGTCAACAGTCCAGGAATTAACTCCATAGCCGGTCAAGAGCTGTACAGTATTACTGTTCTGCAACTTTTCCATCAGCAGTTTTCATTGAAAATCCTCCTCTAGGAAACTTTGCCTTCACTCAAAAACCTGGTAATCTGTTGTTGCAGATTATATTGACATTGACCATTGACTTAAGGCAACATGAGGCCTATTTACGCCGGATGATAAGCCTCTGGTGCTCAAGAAAAGCACATAAATCACCAACAGAAGCGATGTATCTTCTGCAGGCTTGAGAAAATCCCTTGTATCTCCTTCAGGGTTTGTCCATCTGCTTGACTTTAAAATTAAAATGCTGCTAGGCTTTGAAACATATGGTGCACACACAAACAAGAGGAAACACTCATGCACACTCCTGATCTCAGACTGCTGGTGTGGACAGACAGCTCTGAAGGGGAAGCTGACTAAGCAGCGACAGCGCCACACTCAGCCAACCGTCATGTCATCTCTCATGGGGCCGGCACAGTCCAACAACTGCCTGCAGGCGGAGATCTGAGCAGCTACTGTAGGTTTTTTGGAAACAGGGTTTATGTGGAACAGTCAAACAAATAGGCCTCCTGCCAGCAACCATAGTAAAAATCTGGGCATTGACGCTGTTTATGTTGATTTGGATTTAATAACACTTCATGGCGAATATTCCCCTGCATGGACAAGTCACATTCCTTTGTCCTTTTTGTTGGCGGACTCCTTCACAGCTAGATGTATGCTAGATGACAGGAAGTGCCCTTAATCAGGTTATTGTTTGCAGTAGCAGTCAGGAAGATTCTGTGCCACTGCCCGTAAGAATAGACGACCGCTCAAAGACTCCACATTAGTCATGGTAACTTGTGAAAATGTCTCATTTTGTCCTATTTTTGTTGACTTCATGTGATGTCTGGACAGTGGGTGTTGGTTTGCAGTTTGCCTTTGTAAAGGGGGGATTTTTGTCATATTTAATGGCATCAAGGAGTGAAATTTCAGACCAAACCCAACATAAAAAAACCCTTAGTCTCACCCTCCCCTGCAGTGGCCCCTCTAGAGCCTGAGTTTAGTTTGTGTGTTCTGGCCTTTTTATTTTAGGGAGATACTAAATGTAGATGACTTTTTTTTTTGCTTATGGCATGAGTTTTTTTCATTTCATCAAGATAATGAAGGGTTTGACTAATATAGAGCATCACAAAATTAAGTTGAAACTGGATACAACAGCCGGAGAAAGCGGAACAGAATGGATGGATGGATACAACAGTTACAAAATGTAGACCTTTTATTGTGCAAACTGAAATGTAGTAAAACCACAACTTTACATCAGCTTTAAAGGGGTCATATTTTGCTAAACCCACTTTTGTTAATCTTTGGTTCATTTATTTGTGTATTTGGGGACACTAATTCTTCAAAAAGTTTGAATTTTAACCCTCCAGGTGCTGCAAAGCTATCTTTATATTCATTTTGGCAAAAATCGAGTGGATTTCTACAACCTGTTTTAATCCCTTCTCAATTTAAGTCTATAACTAGTTACGTTACAATATTTGCACATATAAGGTCAAGACTTCTAATGAACATTTCTCCGACTACACTATAATTGTTTGTCAGCAGCAGTGGCCGTAGTCCATACTGAAAATATGTCCAAACTTCGAGCTGATTACCTCAAATGTTCAGTTGTTGGTTGAACGGGGCAGAGCAGCACAGCCAACAACCTGGCGGGCGTGGTATGGGAAGTGGCTCATTTTCATTTAAAGGGGCCAGCACTCAAAATGACCTTTCTGGTGTCATTACTCAGAAATAGGAATGATGATGGACCTGTGGAGTTGAATTAATGAAGAATTCAGACCCAAGCATAGCATTTACAGTTTATGTAGACCACAGGGAAATGTTTTAAAATGCATAATTCCATTAAAAAACAGCAAAATATCACTCCTTTGACATTGCTTCTTTTTGAATCCAAATCACAACTGTGTATCCATGCATAGATGAATTGCTGGTCTGTAATGTTACATAAAGAGAACAAATTGTTGAAAATGTTACTGTTGCAATATTGTAAGTGTCAGTAAGAAGGGTTACACAGTTAACAGGAGTCCCCTCTCTGTAAGGGTTAGCTGTTGAAGTGTGACTGATAATTTAGCTTGACAACGATATGAAATTACAGAAAAATTTCATAGTGGACATTAAAAAATATTCTTGTTCTTCTCAGTTTATCAATAAGCATGAATTTCCAGGCACATTACTTGCATGTAGACCCTCCATGACATTGAAATTTACAAATAATTGCAGTTAACAATATTATTGTCTATCGTTTTACCTTTATACCAACTTTGTTGTCTAATCATAATTCATGTTTAGTCACCTTATGAAGAAAATTTTGATTGTAACAAAAAGGAAAAGCCATTTATTGATGAAAGCTGGAAAAATATGAAATTCAATTTTAAAAAAAGAATGAAAAAATTGAATGGCAAATAAGACATGACTAAAATATCCAAAGTCCAGTACTGAACATAAAAAATCAAACATTCGTATATGTATTACATACTACATTATTCATATGCATTTCATATATTTATTCATTCGTTTCCTGAACTGCTTAATCCTCCAGAGATATGTGGAGGTGCTGGAGCCAATCCCAGCTACCAATGGCTGAAGGCCAACTAATACATATATGTATTACTCATATGTATAATGTACCACAACTGATAAAAAGCAATGTGAAAAAAGTAAATTGGTAGAAAAGACCAACTATATTGAAATACTGAATGAATAGAATGGAACAAAAAGAGGTGATGCCATTAAAAAAAAGCACAGTCAAACTACAATAAACAATGTTTAATGAGTTATAATGTACGTTATTTCTGTGAGTTTCAGCCAACTCTTTTCATTCAGGTGAGTGAAGCCAATTTTCACAATTCTGTAAAACCATTTTGATATGGGAATTACGAAATAACTGTGACAGTCCTAGCTGCATGTTGTATGTGGAAAATAATATCCATACTCTCCTCCAGATCTAGGAGTTGTGCTGAGTTTGTGGCATTTTCATACTCAGTTTGACAGCAAATGACAACACACCTGATATGATGCTTCTGATCCTCTGGTGCAAGCTGTGACAGCAAAATATCCGGTGTATCAGTTATGCATAATATATGAAGATGCCACGGTGATGTGCAATTGGATTGTGACACAGTCAGCTGTAGTAAAAGGACACTGTTGTTAAAATAGTGGCCATTTGGTTCAGTCTAGTGAATGGTTCTTTGTAGTATGAAAGAGAAATATAGTCTTTCAAATGCACCTGTCTGGTTCTGTCCTTTTGAATGATTCCTGAGAGAGGCTGTATGTTTGACACGGCTGATGCCTTTGATAACACATCTCTGTTCTATAAGGAAATGGGTTTATTCCCTGCAGGTTTCCTCTAGCCTTGGCACATGTTGAAAAAGTCACTCACAGGCTGCTGGTACTGGCCTATTTGGGAAATAAAGCCATGACAATGAACTGTCTTTGATGAATTTTGGAAGTCACAGTGATGGAGGATGTGTGTACATGTGAGAGACAGTGAATATGTGTGTGTCTGCATGTGTGTGTATAAGATTGGTTTTGCTTTAGATGGATTTACAATCAGCATCTGGCTTGTTAAATAGGATCATTCAGGAAGGCTGATGATGGCTGTGCTCGGGTTAATGACAGCATCAGTGATGTCGGGTCAGACTCACAATCCTGCAGGTTTATAAGGGTGCGGGCTTAACGGGCCTTTACACATATGCTGGTTCTGGCACTCGGACAGAGCTGATTGTTTTCCAGTGGAGCGATTTGGCCCGCTTTGCAGACCCTCCTCTCCATCCTCTTCCCTCTGTCCTTGTCCTGCCACAGGGGGACAAAGAGCAGCTTGTTCCTGGAGCTGTGACCTACTACTGCCTACCCTAGAAAAGAAGGAGAACCAGACCCAACTGATTAGCTGCTGGGAAAAATCTCCATCATTTCGTCTTTTCTCTGCTTCTTATCTGTGTCTGAGTCACGGTAGCAGCAAGAGAATCAAAGCAGTCTGGAAATACAGTACTTTGAGTTCTCCATTTCAGTCTATGCCGCTTTTTTAAAGTGGAATTTCAAAGAGTTCTAAAAGCATTAAAACACCTGGCTCAAATGCAGTGAAGCTCAGGCCTTTAAAGTGTTTTTCTTCTCTTGCGTGCAACAAAATAACCACAGGATATGTGTAAACCACAGCTTTTGCGCTGAACAAGAGGCCTTTGACTATGGGGAATGAGAAAGTGGAGATAGTCTGGACACAAAACATGTTTTATCTTTTGACTAATGTTATTCTGATGTTACAACCGTTTCTTTCTTTTCTGTTCTCATATACAGATTGTTTCTTATTATTCATACACAGACTTCAGAGCAACAAAGCAAGAAATTAAATCATCACATGTAGCGTATAAGAATAGCTTTAAAACAAGCATGAGAGGAAGTAAAAATGACAGATAAATATAGTTGCAAGTGTTGTCACAAAATGCACAAATTAGGGAATGAACACACAACCTCACATTGTCCAGTTTGCAATGTCGAAGTTGTTTTAACAAAAGCAAAAAAAAATTAAAATTACATTCAAAGAATCAACATAAAATTATATAGTGCAAAATGCAGTGGTAGTCTTGGCTTATATGTTAGGTTTCTATACCTCTTTACTTGATAACAAACCTAAATCGGGTTCATCAATGGGAACTTTAGTCTAATAAGAGAATATCTTTAGATTACTTTAATAGCCTTTATAATAAGTTGCTTGTTGAGGTCAAACACATACAGCAGTTTCCGGGAAAGCACTCGCAAGCAGTTTGTTAAGGCGGTGGCTATCTGAGTGCAAAAGAACTGTGAAACTCCTTTGCATCTGCTTTCACGCCTACACCCTGGTCTGCAGGTTTAACATTTAATATTTTAGCACCATTACATCACTTTGGTACAGATCATTTTTTTACTTCTGACATCCTGTAACCTATGTGAACACCGGAATTGTGAAAATATTATGTGCAAGTTGTATCTAAGAAGTGAATCTTAAAAAAATATGCCTCTTCACTTTATTTATAAAACTATTTTAGTGGTGGCTTACTGTAAATTCATGTGGCCATGGGCAGTTTTAAAAATTCACCTACCAAAACTCTAAAATTAACATTTATCTTGATTATTTTTATCTATACTGAAACAGAAAATGTAGAAAAGGCCAATTGAGGAGAGAAATATTTTTTTTATTTTTAGAGAGAGTTTTGCTAGATTTAATGTCTTAATGCTAATCCAAAGATTCTCTATACAATGATGATGCACTGTACACAAATAGAAGGATAAAAGAATGGAAATAGTAATCTAATATCATAATCTTCATTAGTATTAACTTTATTGTAATAGTTATTGGCTTGTTGTAATCTTTGTGTGGGGCATCAGATGATAGTTTATATTATACCTCTGTTATCTAAGCTCTGTAGACAAAACAGCTACAGTAAAACTACAAATTACCAAATTTTTCTGCACTGACTGTTGTCAATAGCTGCACTAAACTGTTTGGAATTGTCCAAAGAAGGCTAGAACTGTCATAGGTAAACCGTGGATCAACAAACAGCAACTTAGCAAAGATAATAACAACTTTATACTATCATAAGACTCAGAATTAAACTCACCCCTGTAGAAGAAACGCTAATTTCAGCATCAGACGTTCATTAATATCTGTCTCCAGTGGAGAAAACAATAACAACAACAGCAGTGCTTCTAGCTTTTATCACTTTGGCGACATCCAGATGACGACACTTGTGGTATTTTTCTTTTGTGGATTCTAAAAGTTTCACATCCATACATGTATTGTTAAGAAATATCTGCTTTCAGGGGAAAACGGGAAATCTGGGTTAAAATGGTGCAATACGTATGCCACGCCTGTAAGTGGTGCTGTACACAAACACAGACAGAGCCGCAGGATACACTAAAATCACAGAAGAATGCAGTGAGCATTTCCATGAGGTCCTTCTTCTTTAAAGTATCTGACCCGTATATGTGTTTATGCGTCTCCGCTGGTTGTCGAGTTGGTACAGCATCACCAGGTTTTGTTGTAGTAGTGCTAATAAATATAGAAGCGCCTGCAGCACAAACACAACTCTGTAATCCACCATTGTTGTTGCTGTTGTTGTTACATGTGGGGTTTTCTTCTTCTGGTTACGTGGTACTATGGCATCATTGTTTCCAAAAAGTGGTGTTTTGCCTATCCATATGGCAACCTGAGGGCGGTGTTGTGAGATTTTTCTGCTCTGGGACACGTTCTCCAAAAATACAGTTTCAGGGCACCGACAATGTCATGTGGATGAAAACACTGAAACGATATTAAACTTGTGCGGATTGATAGAATTTCATTGTCATGTATACAGGGCATTTGTCCCTTTCTTTGGCTCTAAACATTGTTTCTTGGTGGTTCTCATTCTGTTTCATCTATTTCTGATTAGAGGTAGACTGATATATCTGCCATCGACCTTAATTTTTTTTTTGAAAGCAGATATTTGATCAGTAGTAAAAATGTTATAAGATATTTGATCAGGCACCTGTGTGGGCAGCACTTGTAGTTCAGTAATGTTAAAAGAGGACTATGTGTACGTGTATTAATAATTTCATTTTTATTGCTGCATAAAAATCTTAATTATCTGAGTGTTTCAATTGTATTTACGGTCAATGTGCTTTCAAAAAAAGTCTGCCTTAAATATTGGCCTCAAAAATCGGCTGTAAATATTGGCCATCGGCTAACCAAATTTTTAAAAATCGGCATCAGTCTTCGAAAAACCCATATAGGTCGACCTCTATTTATGGTACTTTGCTTGAAGACCTCATGGCGTTAGTTTTGCTCACCATGGGAGACCAACGGAGTGACTCACTACTCCCTCTAGTGGACACCTAAACTCCTCAGACCATCATAAATGGATACAGTACATATCTCTACAGTCCAATACACTGGTGTCTTTGGTAGAACCTCAGAACTCTGTCTTCTAAACACTATTGATAAGTTTAGGTAATTTTGTAATATTTGAAAACAGAAATACTACATATAGCTGCTTTAAGCTCTGAAATGATTAAGAGTGACTGCACAAAGATGCAAGTCAAGACAGTGACGGTGTTTTAATTTAGAAACCTTCATGTAAAGACTGTTAATAATGTTATTGTTTTCACGGTGCTCCTAGAGACGTGTTTTAACAGGATTCAGCCTGCAAGATAAAGCCTTGGTTAGCAAAGTTTTTCTGGATCTGAGACTGTCGAATCAAGTTCTATCTGAACATGATGTAATTGTATTGAATCGTTTTGAGAATAGGCTGCTGTCTAAGCAGTCGTATTCTGTGACTTAATTGCTCGTGTGCCAGTTCTGTTTAACAGTATTTGTAGTTGCACTTTATTGATTTAACCATAATGAAACTCCAAACAGACTCAGGAAAGACGCAGCACAGCAAATGTAATGTAATATGTAGTTTGAGCTGGTTGGGTGGTCTGTAATGTCCCACTGTTGCTTTGACCATTAAGGCCATCCATCATCTACCGTGTGTCTGTTCTCCCACAGGTCAGGGTCGGTCGGGAAGGTATTTATAGTGGGCCTGGATGCCTCTCTGGTATGTGTATGCAGCCCAGCTAAGAGGCACCTGTGTGCAGTTGCGTTGTTCGGTTGTTGCACCTGCGTTTGTGCGCGTCTTTCTTTGCGAATGTGTGGTTTTAGTGTGATTTAATTTTCTGCTTGTGTGCCTGCTGGAGTGCACCACATGAACACAGGCCTTCTGCTGTCTAACACAAGCCCAGAGGGGAGTAAAGCATAAGTGCGTGCGACTCCATCTCGTCCTGTTTTTATTTTCCTTCTGGTACAGGCAAAGAAAGGGTTTCATCATGTCTGTGATATTCTGTCAGCTTGCATCACGTTGACAGATAATCTTTTTTCTAAATAGAACATGAAAGGTTGTCGCTTCATGTCAACACAGACCCACATTTCCAACACAATACAGATTAACCATGTGCTCTTTTTTATATGAACAATTGTTTTAACATATTTCTTACACATCCTGAAGAAACATTATAGGCATAACTGACATTTTTCTTTCTCTGGTTTGTCTGTTTCATCTTGCCTTTAATTCCTCCTTTTCTGTCTTATCACACTATCATGTTGAGTTCTCATTTCTAACCATCTCTCATAAATTGAAGACGAGCTGTGGCATGTCAGGAATTCATATCAGCCGGCGTGCACCTTGCTTCCTATCAGATACAGAGGGAAAAAAATTACAGGAATGAGGGAGGGGGTTTTAAAAGAAGCCAGTGGACATAAGCAAACTTGCTGCGTGTCGACAAATTGCAGGATTACAGATGATATACATCTATTTTTGTTAGTTTCACTTTAGTGTCATCTCAAATGTCACTAAATGCCTTGGCATTTATCAACCTTCCAGATAAAGCTAGCTCTGTAAACCAGCACTGAAAAGGAAAAGCAGAAGCATGCTGGGCTGTCACACACAACTCAATATCACCCCCTGCAGGCATTAATCGGTATAGATGTTTTTTTTTTTTTTTTTAACATTACATTTGCTACTACTTATTTCCTGAAATGAACTGCAAACAGCAGGGCTAAATAAACAGGAGGAGATGTGTTGAGTAGTCGACAGGATTGATTCATTTCTGTGCAGTGGTCAGTGCTGACAGGGGTCTGGGTCCAGCAGACAGGATGTCCTGTCACAGTTAATGGAGGCTGGTTTCTGACTTGAATTGATCCAAACTCTCAGAATACAAGTAGCACTCTAATGTCACTTGCTTTAATTACATCCCATTTATGTTTTATGTAGATGTTGATGGTAAAAGGGTGTAATTTAGCAGCTGATCATCATCTCCTGCTCGTTGTGGTTCCCATCATTAACTCTTCAAACAGCTTCCTTTCCATATTTGTTTTTCTGCATCCTATGTTTTGGATTTTCTTGCTTTTTCATCTCTTCCGTCACCCAGAGTCCCCTTTTTATCACTCCCTGCCCCCCCCCCTCCCACCCACCCTTTCTCTCTTTCCTCTAATGAGCCCCATACCGAGCAGCGTTGGTGTAATTAAAATGCACACCATTCATCTGGGAGGAAGGGAGTCTCCTTAATCTGCGTCAACCCACATTTTAGCCCCTGAGGATTTTTTTTTCTTGGTGCACACACTTCCCATTTTTACTCACTATCTCTCATGATACTCCACTGCCATCTCTCATTGTTTCAGCCCAGCTGTGCCTTACCAGGCCATATTTAGTGCTGTGAGGACATGGAAACTAACAGGATGCTTTTTTAATTATACTACTTCCACACAAGGCTGTTTGTCAGTTTGTAAATGACACCGACTTTTTCTCCACATTATCTGTTTTAGATGAAAAGCAGTGGGTCCTTCTCCCTGCCTCAGCCTTCTGCTTCTCAGGAACATTTAATTTTTTTTCTCTAAGAACACATCAAAGTTTAATCCCATATCTCCTCTCCTCATTTCAGGCTCATTTCAGGGCTGTTCTCTCTTTAGGAGTTCCTCGTTCGCTGTAGTTCCATTTTTGGTCACTGGGGAACTCGTCTGAGCTTTGCAGCAGAGTGTCGTGGTATGTTCGCTTGGCAGAGGAGGCTGACACACCTCTGTATTTGTGGATGGGTCAGAGCACGCCGAGCAGCACACTGTGTTCAGAAAACAAAGCTGTCGGGTTTTCTTTTTAGTGCTTTGATTGTCTGTTTTCTTTTAAAATGATGTTTTCTAACCACATTCTCGAGTGCAAATGTATTAATTTTCTATAATTTGTTCCTTCTGTGAAAGTTAAAGTTATCCAAACACATTTCTCAGTGCTAGTCAGTGTCTAACATATGATGCATTTCATGTAGCCTGGAGGGCAGTGTTTGAGCTGTAGCTGCTGATTCTTTATGGCTGTCGTTGAGGCCAGTTCAACTCGAGAGCTAAGTTGATTAACATCTCTTGTGTAAACCATCTGGACTTACATCTGTTGACCGTGTTTTCCACCAGCTGCAGTAAAACTTTCTTTTGACATCAGCTGCAATGGATATATGTACAGTCCAAGGTCTGCAGATATTCATGCAGATTATGTCTAAAATTATGTTTTGGAGCAGTATAAAAGCCTTTGTTTTACTTCATCCTCTATATACGTCTGGACTTGCTCTATTCTTGCCTGATCCAGTCATTCACTTCACCTCTGTGTGTGTGTGTGTGTGTGTGTGTGTGTGTGTGTGTGTGTGTGTGTGTAAAACATGTAGAATAAAATGAATACAATCAGTGAGGTGTTAGTTACTAAAGCATGCATCATACAGTGACGCACAAAGATTTTCAACAGACCTATTCTGAAACACAAAAAAACAAAATACGCATAGGAATTGTTCAGATTACATAAATTCTTCTTATTATCTGACATTAAATTGACACTTTATACTCATACTTTATTTCTTTATTTTAATATGTGAATGTACTTAGAAAGTATTCACATCTTTTGAGTTTTTGTAAAAGAAATATCAAGTTTCTGCTCTAAGTTAATGTCATTTAACAGATGAATTTTTTCTGTAAATGACAAAAAAGAAAAAAAAAAAAATGTTTAAAATTAAATACATAAATAAGCTCATTTGGGGTGATTTGAAAGACATTTTCTGAACAGTGATTATGTCCAGATAGTTAAACCACGTGTCATTTTGACACCTATAATAACAAAAAAAATAATGGTTTTTAGAAAATGTAAAGTGGGTATACATATAGGAACATATATGGTGCATTTCTATGCTTTTAAACCTTTTTTTGTTTGTTTTTTTTTTGCTGGAAATATGCTGTCAAACTGAAAATTTATACGTTCAGTCAGTAACCCGACTGCCTGCTGTGAATCACTGTGGCGAATCAACTGGACTGTGAGAAAATATCGTAAAAGAGAAGTATTAACCTCAGGTTTAACAACAGGAAACCCTCTCTGAATACATTCACTCTCTGTTTGTCAGGCTACATCCGTCTGTGTAAAGGCTTTAAATGGCACCTCACATTTATCTTATCCCTTACCTGGTTTAGACATCCAGATTAGTATTTGTCCTATGTAACTGTGCTCTTTGCTACCAATGATCAGGCGATGAGGATACAGATACACACACACACACATACACACACATACACATACACACACACACACACACACACACACACACACACACACACACAAAGAGCTGGCGACAGTAGTGTAAACAGTGCACTGTGCTGTGTCCATAATGAAACTCTGTGGAATGTGTCTGGGCTACTGAGTCCAGAAAAGAGTCTCTGCTGTGAAACCCAGTCACCTGGCATGTTAGTCATGCTGATCATGCTAACCATGCTAATGCTAAGTTGGTCCAAGTGGATCTGGTATTGATGCGGCTCTGCTTCTGCCGTGTCTCCTCTCTGTCTGGTGGAGGCAGGACATTGCAGTCCACGTTACCCCTGTACCAACGATAATATAGCACTTATTTACAGCTTAAAAAGTGTTAATTTATTAGCAGCTGGGAATAGGGTTGCAATGAGTATCAGATTAATTCATCTGAAACTATAAAATTAATCTCCAACTTTTTTGATATGATTCATTGTTTTGTTTTGTTTTTACCATTTTTAAGGAAAAAAGTCCAAAATCTCTCTTAAAGGTTCACAACACGACAGTTTCTTATTATATCTCATTATGCAAAATCTCTGTTCTGTTACCTTTCAGCTTATTGTAAAGTCTGAGGTTACATGATGCTTCTGCACGCATGTGACGCAAGATTTTGGTTACCGTGTTTTCAGAGAGTTGCAGGGGTTAAATATGTGATTCATGTCTTTAATTCTCCTCAGAAGCAACACGGCAGCTCCTATAACTGATATTTTAGCTTCAGTTTTCCATAGTGGGATCAGGCGTCACTTCTATAGAAGGAAAGTGTGTGTTTTACCCTGACTTTGTCTGCTGCAGCTTTTAGTTTATATTCTGGTTTCATTACTCTTCTATGACAGTTAACTGATCACTTTTGGGTTGTCAACCTGATATTTAAGGATGTTTGAGGAGCTTTAGGAAACAATGAACAACATTGTTCACCATTCTGTGACATTTTATGGCCCAAACATCCAGTAAATTTAATGTGGAAAAATACTCAGCAGATGGAGTGATAGTGTAAATAAATATTAGTTCCAGCTATTAGTTGGGCAGGTTATGTTTGAAGCATTGAGTGTGTGAAAATACAAAGAAGCTGAAAAATAAAATTGAATATTTCATCTATATTACATTTTGTAATTGTATCTTTACTAAAATAGGAGAGAAGTATTGTTTGGCTCTAGTATTGAAGCTAATTTTGACATTTAATATTTTATAGATTATTAGCTACTCTGCTAAAAATGTAGCATGTAATTATTTTAGTTACTTCATCAAAATACATTGACTATATGTAACTTACATTGGATTACACTTATTACCCCACCCCCCGAAGGAGAAACGAGGGGTATTGTTTTTAGTTTGGTTTGTTTGTTTGTTTGTTTGTTTGTTTGTTAACACTTTAGCAGCAAAACTATTGGTTGAATTCATACCAAATTGTGTTTATAGATTACCAGTGACCCAGAACAGATGTGATTACATTTTGGGAAAAGTAGGTTTAAGTTCAAATTTTTTTTATAATTTTAAATATTTTCCTTTTACTTGTAATGGGTGAAATACGTGCAAGGAGCTGGATTTTTTGTGCCCTGCACCACATGTTTTTTTATTTAACCTTTATTTAACGAGGAAGTCCCTTGAGATAAAATCTCTTTTTTGAGAGAGACCTGACCAAGAGGCACATCAGTACAATACAAATGAGTGATTTGATTATTTATTTAACACATGTTTTAAAATGGGCAATAAACCTTTAAGTCTTCAACATTATTTTAAACCTGGTAAAATAAGACATGATTAGTAACTGTAGTTTACTTCACTAACTGTAACCATTAATAGTTACATATTCAAATGCTATTTCATGTAATTAGTTCCTCTTCAACACTTGATTAGTTCCTGATAAATCTTGTTGCTGAGTATAATTGTGCTTTTGTGATGGAGATCATAACTTAATAATCCAGTCACTGTTTTCCATAAAGAAAAAAAATAAAAATAAAATAAACCACAGTGAGTCAGGAGTGACCTAAGCAGCGTTTGTGCTGACAGGGGGAAGGAGGGGCTGATTACACCTTTATATACCTTTCATACCACTCCCTTAGTTGGGCATGTCACTGTTGATAAGAGCTCTGCTTGCTTTCAACTCTCCTCATTTCTCAACGGTGCTGCTGCTACTTCATCCGCCGTATAACGTGCGTAGCCTGCCAAAGTTAGACCGCTTCTGCTTCAGAGACTGTTTTCAGTGGGTCATCATTTGCGTGAGTAGTATCTCTAACTTGGGCTTTCAGGCAGCTAACCGGGAGCTGGCATAGCAGAAGGGTGAACTTAACCCGCTGTCATTAATTTTAACCCCTCCTTCGCCTCTCTACCCTGACCCCACCACCTATCCTCCTACTCCTCCCCCCACTTGGTCTCTTGTTCTCTTATGCTGATGGTAGAGTTAAGAAAGGCAGTTCCTGCCTGGCAGACAGTCTGTTTGGGTTGCCTCCTTCCTCCTCCATTTCTTATTTTCTGTCTGTATTCTGTCATCTTCATTTCCCTTGGTGTTTTTCTGAGGTATGTCTTGGCTTTATGTTACTTAAACTGCCTCAATGTGTGATTTAATGCAGAGGAAGCTTTAGTTTAGTATCCTATGATAATCAAAGTCATACTCTAGAAGCAGTCAGGTGTAGTTAGAATAATCAGTAAACTTTGCATCTTGTATGAGTTTAAAAATGATCCCTGTGTTGTTTAGCAGCTTTTAATTGGCTGTGGTTGTTTTATTTTGGTATTTAATTCTCTCCTGAACACATGTCTGAGGTGAATTTGTGCAAAATTGAAAAACAGATTATTCATCTAAAGCTATTTTTTTATTAAATTCAGTGTTTGTTTTTTTTTAGGACTTGTGAAATTCTGCTAGGGAAACTAAACACTGCTGTGGCGAGTGAGCACGCTAAAATAAGCCTAAGCAGTCAGTAATACAGTCTGTGCACTTCATTAAATCCCCTATAATGTTATGTGTCTCTCTACCTACTGGTTAGGATGGCTAAATTAGTAGTTGTTTTCATGGCTCACAAAATGCCAAATAACCCCTTCATGCAGCGATAGTAGTGGGTGGATGTCGAGCGTGTATGGCTGCAAACGTAACTGTGACTCTTGGATTTGATACATGTCAAGACTCCAGGCAGACAAGGGTCAATGAGTAACCAGAGGAGCGGCAGGACAGGCTGCATGATTCAAGTTTTATAACTCCACATGGGTTTTCACTGATTGCGAAAGAAGATGTAATTTACTTTGTGCATGTGTAACTGGGGATGAGTTATCTTCGACTAATATTGCTGAATTTCAGTGAAAGAGTCGCTAGTATGTGCTAAATTTAGTAGTTGATATAATCTTGAACTGGTTTGTGGTGAAATAATAATAGGTTGGTCAGAGTTATTACATCTGTATAAGTCGGACACAAATACGCACATATCATCACTATTTCCACATTGTTTTCCACTTTTTTGCATCTTGTTTTATTCTCCTCTAGGGGCACTTTACTTCTATTTGGTACCTGCTGTTACTATTAGTAATTCCTCTGTATTTTTTAATATTAGTTTTAAATAGAGAGTTATTTGTGTTAAATCTGCAATAAATGTACAGTTCTTGTGTACAAAACCCAAAGGGGAAACAGAAATGTACTTTTTATTTATGTGTTCCAGCGTTTGATGCCAACGAATAGCTGTTCTTTTATTTTATGTGTGTGGCACGTCTATAAATTAAGTATTGTTGGGCGTATAGTTGCATAAAAAGACCCACCATTAATCACAATTATTTATGTGACACTTAACTGTCAATGTAGGGTGTATCATTGTTGATGCACAGTTTTTAATGTACTAAGGTTACTACGAATACGTTATTTGTTATATCTTTTATGTCTGATGTGAATCCCAGCAGGACATTGGGCTAATGGGGATCCTTTTAAATAAACAAGCAAATAAAGTAAATTTCCATTTAGTGACAGCCCTGGTTGTAGCTTCACCTGCACAGAGATGAGATGGAATTAACTGTCGAACACTTTGCAGTCAATTAAATAATGCACAATTCAAGGCATTATATGAAGGCGGTTTAATCTTTTATAGTTCACTCATAGAAATACTCTGAAATTCAAAATTTCAACCTTAGTGTGTTATTGTAGGAGACAACAAGACTATTATTTTTGTGAATTAAAAAAAAAAGAAATTATTTTCATGTAGAAAATGAAGGTCAATGAAGTTACCATATTTGGTTCCGTACCCTAAAGTGGCAAAAAAAAAAAAAAAATACAAGAAGTAAAAATAAAAAAAATACAAGAAAAACACATGTAAGGTGAAAGGAACATGTATTATAGAACAACCAACATGAGTGCTGATCCAGACCCCTGTCCACATCCACATTATCCCTTTGAACATCATTCCTTACATTAGTACCATTACTTCATGGTACCTAACAAAGCAGGTACACTCACTGTTCATGCAGAGGTGGACCTTACAGACCCTTGTAGACCACATTGGACCTGAGATTGTTGCCTCACTGTCCTCACTGTAACTGGTGCTGTAACTGTCTTGGAATGAATGTGGAAATGACCAAAAATAGTCACTTGCCTGATGAAGGGTTAAATCCTGAGGCACCTTCTTTAAGATAAAACATTACCACCAACAGTTCTAGTGATGCCAAACCTATGATGATAACATTTTGGTTTTGTGTTTGTGTAGATGCTTTGTTGGCGGACCTTGAGTCCACAACATCCCACATTTCCAAGCGTCCCCTCTTCCTGTCAGACGACAACGCCTACTCCTTCCCTGTTGGGACTCAACCCCAGCAAGACATTGTCTCTCCACCCGCTTCCACTGAGCAAACTCTGAACGGACTGGATGAAACGGCGGTAGATGCATACATTCTGTACATGTTACTGTAAATGCCGTCATCCTGGGTATTCTCTAGTGATTAAAACTTCACTTCCTCCTCTCAGGCTTTGAACTCAGCTCAGAGAAGTCCCTGGTCTAAAGATAGCAGCAGTCCAACGCAGCCTGCTGGTGAAGAGGACCACGTATACAGGTAGAATGGACACTATTTCAACAGTCTCAAAATAACTTAAAGCTCGCCTCTCCCAAGAGTATCTTCAGGAAAGTTTTTAGGATCATATGTTGTTGTATCCGACTACAGTTTTTAATTACAAGGAGAACATTAAAAGTATGTACAAGTAATATACCCATAGTTGTTTTATGATAAGCATTTGTCACGACATTTATTTCTCTGCTGCTTTTCAGTTTCCCAAATAAGCAGAAGACTAGTGAGTCACCAGCTGTTGCCATGAACTCCTCTTTGGGTAGTAACCTGTCTGAGCTGGACCGTCTGCTCCTGGAGCTCAACGCCGTCCAACAGAGCACCCCTAACTTCCCCACAGAAGGTACTTACACACTGAATATCATAAGAATCCTACCATCTTCATCACCCTCAAAATACAAACATGCATTAAGTCTGATTTACACAGATGCTTTATATAATCAATGATGTAAAGCACAATGATGGACTATAGAGTTCATAAAAAAAATCAGATGGAGAAAATTCAACGGACACAGTTTGGGTACTTAATATGAAATGCAGATGAATGTATAGTTACAAAAATGTTGTAGAAATAGTATTATATTATCTGTCTAAAATGATGCCGAATTCAGGATTTTTAGTCAATTAACAGGAAAATGGCATCACACTATTGTTTCTGTACAGCAGTGGAAAAAAAGTTTTCAGACACCCTTAAAACTTTACACAATCTCAAATATTACAATGAAATCTTTTTTGTGTTTCAAAAGGTCTGGCTGTATCAGACAGACACCAATAAATATGAATGTTTTTTTGTGTTATTGTTAACAAGAAAAAAATAACTAAATTCTTGACAGTTTCACCATGTCTTGCGTTAGATGTGTTTCATTATCTTGCTGAAACATCATGGTTATGTTAAGGACCTATGGGGCTTTTCATGTTTTTGTCAGAGGAGGCAGCTCCACCACTGCCTACCAGCAGCATCATCCACCATGTACAGGAGAACGGAGTCCCTGCTGCAAACAAGATGGCTCCACCTGTTCTGGAGAAGCCCAAACGCGGTGTTCGGGGAATAGAGGATGTACGACCAAGTGTAGAGAGCCTCCTGGATGAACTGGAGAGCTCTGTGCCCTCACCCATGTAAGACTTTACACTGCAGAATATCACAGCCACCTCCGGCATTGAAGGTGCTTCTATTGGCATGAAAAGCCAATTTATTGTTGTTTTTTTCCCCCCACTTTTAGTCCCACTCCATTGGTAGTGTCAGATGAACAAACAGATGGACAAGAGGAAACACCAGCACAGCAACAGGCCAGAATGTCTGCCTCATCTGCCACACGAGAGCTGGATGAGCTAATGGCCTCCCTGTCCGACTTCAAAGTCCAAAGTAATGTAAGTACCCTTCACAAGTCGCAACAGTATGTGGCTCTAGGGATGGTACACTTGTTAAAGGATGTTTATTTTTGGTATCGTGCAGCTACTTAAGACTATGCTGCATGTGCTTAGAGGTTTGGATGACCTAAATTAACTGTGGATCAGAATGTCCATATTTTCCATGTTGTTTGTTTTTTTTTTTTTTTTATTATTATAAATGGGCTTCTGCTTCTGATTGTGTTCCACAGGGAGATTTAGGGGACTGTAGCGTAGGTGATTTTTGTATACAATAAACATTACATACACACATTACACAATACATTTAAAAGTACACCAATAGTGGTAGGGGCTATGTAATTTATAATTTGGGACTAGTCTTTGTTGACTACAGCAAAATATTCCAGATTTGGGTCAGTATCAGATGTGTGTTTCAGATTTATCTCTCAGCTATTTTGTGGATGACCTTTGAACTTCGGTATTAATATGTATGACTGTGCATTATTGTAGCAAGATTGCAAGTACAGAGGTTGTGATAACTGGTTGATGCAGCAAAACTAACTTCTGCAAAATGTCAAGCAATTTAATAACATGCATCATTAAGCATTCACCAGGCCTGAGCACACAATTATAGCATTTTTGTTGATGAGACAACAGAAAAGAAATGAAAAGTATTTCTGCATTTCGTATTCGTTGTAAAACAGCCCTCTGCATTAATTTCCTTCTTCTTGGTTTTGCATGTGAGACACTTCGCTGTTCATTTCCCTCTTTCTCAACCTGATTTTTTTCTATTCTTTCTCTCTTTCCACCACTGTATGTCTTGTCCTTATTTCATTCTCTCATAGTCTGGCTCTCAGTTGTCTGTAAATCAGGAAGAAGTAGACCCTATGTTGGCAGCTGGTTTACCAGCCAGCCATGCAGGACCTACCCCACCTCTAAATCCTCATATCGGTTCAACAGATACCCTTCTACCCTCTAGTTTCATCACTCCTTCCTCTACCCCTCTGCCACTCGAACTTCATATAGATGAAGACGGTTCGGCACATTCAGCTGGTTCCACTGTAGTTCTGTCAACATCCAAGAGCGCTGAATACTCTGCAGTCCAAGAGAAACATGCTGAGGGCAGTGTCACCTCTCAGATCTCTCATGTAGAGAGCCTCAGTGTCTTCAGCACCCAAAAACACTCTAGTGAGGCTGATGTTAAAAGCTCTACACTGTCAGTCTCTAAAACTTCTGCAAGTAATATAAATCTAGTTGCAAAGAGCCCAAGTCCAAGTACTGTTAGAAAAAGTCCTGGTCCAGTTCCTGCTGTTAAAAGCCCCAGTCCTGTTGTTTCCACCGATATAACCCCAAATCAAAATCAACCTGGCAAGACTTCAAGCCCAGTCCTTAAAAGTTACAGCCCAGTCACCATCATTCAAATTCCAGAGGCAGCTGTAGAGAATGACAATCCAGTGCCAACTATTACAGAAACAGTGCCAAAGATTTCTAGTCCTGTAACAGTTCCAAGGCTTTCAAGTCCGGTGCCACATCCGGTCCCAGTCCCTGCCATCTCTAACCCAGAAACTGTTCCCAAGTGCGCTAGTCCAGTGACAATTCCAAGACTTTCGAGTCCAGTTCCAAAGGTTTCAAGTCCCTTAACACTATCTAATATCTGTAGTTCACCAACTGTGCCCAAGAGTTCCAGTCCAGAATCATATCCCAAATGTGCTTCACCAGTAATGTTTCCAAGGCTGTCAAGTCCAGTGACGGTTCCAAAGAGTGAAACTGCAGTTCCAAAAAATTCTCCAGCAGTCATCAGGAAAACATTCACAGTTCAAGGCACCAGCAGTCCCAGAGCATCTCCAGTTTCACCTGCTGTTGTCTCATCAAACACCCCATCTTCCCTCACACCACAAAAGCAAGGAGGTGACGTATTAGATTTAACCTGGCCTTGCCGAGAACCGCTACTGGATGATACTTTAGACAAACTTTTAGCCCCCACCTCGACCCAACCAGAACCAATCGCAGAGAACCAGCCACCTTGTTCTATTTCGCCTGGATATGATGACAGACAATGGGAGGAGGAGGATGTGATTTACCCAGAATTCAGCCGCGAAGGAACACTGACGCCCATGACTGAGTCCAGCTGGATCGATGAGTGTCTCACGCCCTCAACCTGCCCCGGGACACCAGATGCAACGCTGGACCTGCCCCTACAGCAGCCCTCTGCTGTGGAGAGGCTATCTGCTTGTGGACAAGTAGGAGGCTCTAAACTTAACTCTCCCAAAATAAGCTTCTGGCATGTAGCTGTTGAAGCTTTAAGGCCCCATGTGGTTATTTGACCTTGTCGTCTAAAATATGAAATATTATAGACAGTAATGGCAAAATGGCTGTTACATGACTAAACAAAATATACTGTAATCATGACCTTATTTTGGGAGAGATTCAGTGGAGTAGTACCTAAAGGGTTTTGATGAAGAGAAATTCCTCAGACTTTTTTTTTGTGGTGTGATGCATGTAGTGTCATTGCATAGCAGTTACACAATGGCTTGAAGGTAAAGTCTCCCTTTAAAGACTATTTGTGGCTGATGTTGAAAGCTTTGCTGAAAGGATGTCTACACAGGCCCTCACTTGCATCAGTCAACATTGCTGTGTTAGTCATAGGGCATGGACTGCCAAGTTTACGCAACCAAAGGATGATGCCAGCAATACGTTTTTGATCACTGATCACCACATAGAAAGTACATGAAGAAACGAATGCGCGAGGAATTGTACATATGTTGTAGAAACACTGATTTTTTTTTTTTTTTTACTGTCTTGCTTTTACACTTGCAGGCGCATTTGCAAGCATTTTGTCGCAACTCCTGCATGCCTTGTGCAGATACCAGAGTAGCTTTAATTCACGGAGCGGGAGACTTTCCTAGCACATTTGATTGACACATGAGTGCCTGACAAAAAAAGGCAAGCGTTTTAACAGAATTTAAATTTTTCTGAAGCTGCTTGAGTGTTTTTGCCGCTCAAACAGACATTGCCTGCCCTGCTTGTGTTTGTAACTCATCACAAACCATGTGATGAATGGCACAACACCTCCTTATCATGTATTCTCCAGCTCAAGTCAGTTATACGCCGCACCAAAGAGACCTCCAATGTGCACCCAATGTACAGAGAGGGACTTTTGCGACGTAAAATGGGACCCATCATTGTAAATAAAAGCAACTCGCAAGACCGACTCATTGAGGAGCTACAGGGGAAACTGGGAATTGGGCGAGTTGAGCGCAGACGTAAACAGCAGCCAGATGACTGGCTGACAGAGGGAGTCATCGTCATGTCCAACCCACAGCGAACACGGGAAGAAAAGCCATCTGTGGATAAGGTAGAGATAAGAAACGCATGACAGGAGTTGTCATTATTCCTCTGGAACCACATTCAGTTGGCAGTAATATATCTCCCTCACAGCTTATGTTTGGTTGGCTTGCAGTCAAGGAAATAAGTGGCATATAAAACAGATTTTTTGCTTAATCAATTTGGCTTTTTGGTGTCTGTTTTGTTTCTCATACTGTTCTTTTTCATTCTCACTCTTTTGGTCTTATCCTTTTGCTTTCCTGTTTGTTCTTTCCTTTTCCCTTCTTTCCATCAGATCATCATTCCTCCAGATTCACCCGCCCCACAGAGAAAAGTCCTCTCCCCTCCACAGTCTCCCCCAGCACCCAAAAAGTTGCCCCCAGTCAAGCAGACTCCTCCACCACTACCTCCTCCCCCTCCAACCCCTCCTCCACCTCGAGAACCTACCCCTCCACCCCCAAAGGAGCCTACTCCTCCTCCCCCCAGAGAGCCCACACCTCCCCCCGTCCAGCCCCCACCATCACCTAGCCCCCCTCCCAAGCCTGCCACACCCCCTCCACCTCCCAAGGTCTTTGTATCAGTGGGTTGTCAGACGGAATATGACCCCATCTTCCCACCACTGCAGGCATGGATCACCTTTCTTCACCCACTTGCTTTCACTGACCATATCCACTCTGTCCATTTCCTATTATCCACTTTTTTCATCAGTATTTTGCTCTCTGGTACCAAACTTTGCTACGTTTATAGCACCGAGTACTGAAAAATGTCTTGTTGTTTGGCTCCAGATTTCAATACCCATGAAGTAAATCTCATCAGTATCAATTCGTGTAGCGAGTATACAACTTTTATAAATTTTTATTAATAAGTTTTATTGTAATGCAAAAGCGGTTCGAGTAGGAACAGTTTAACAGTTTAAAATTGACAATTTAAAGGTTCAATATGTAAGATTTGCAGGTGAAGTTATGTGAAAGTACGTGGAGTTTGAGTGGTAGTCTATGTTGTGCTGAGGGCTAGTTTTTTGTTGACTATGTTGCAGAAGACATTGAAGGATTTTCATAGAAAAAATAGCTCATTACACAGAAGTTAAATTCTGAAACAGTTGTTAGCTTAGAGATGGAGTTAGCTAATGTTAGCAAAACAACCACTGCTTAGCACAAACTCAATCCAGACTTCATACCTTGATTTGTAGTGTAATAAAATAGTCTTTTTGTTGAAGTAGGAAGCTATTATCAAGAAAGGTATTGAGTACAAACTGGTTGTAGTTGTGCTGGTTTTGTAGAATAGTAAGCGGTACACAATCCGGCTCTTATCAAATACAGTAGTCATCATGGATTATTGTGAGTTATTCGGTTAAAATCTAAGTACCTACTGTAGGGCTCTTTATTTGTGCGGGCTTCGTGTTGCTAGTGTCCATCCATGCCAAGTGACAACGGGTAGCCTCTTTATAAAGCTTTGTCTGAAATCCAGTCAATCCAGATTACGATGGAGCTGACATTCAGGTTGGAGCGACTTTTCTAATTCTGACATCTGATGGCGCCAAGAGGTGTGTGGTCAGAGTGGAAAGGAGAGTTTAAGAGCTTAGAGGCAAGCAGAGTGTAAACCCCCTATGTTCCCATTACACTAACTGTCCTGCCATGCACAGGAATGGAAGACTCGCAGCGCAACTGAAACCTAATCTGACACATGACAGCACACTTACCACCACGATTATAGCAGCTCCCATCGGGCTTCCGTCAACAGGTCCCACTAGGTTAGGGACCAGTATGTCCGTGCTAAATGCCTTGTACCAACACCTCTTTTAGAATCCATTATTGTGTTGAAGCAGTTTCAGAGCAGATTCAGGGAGTAGGATATAGATATGAGTTTGTGTAATGAAATGTCCAGTAAGAGGCCTGACTATTTGATCGGTAAGAGGGAGTGACTGAGAATCTATTTTCTCTCTCAGTGGAATGAAAGTGTGATACCTGAATAACCACACCATTTAAAAAGTTTAGTGTTACCTTACAGTAGCCAGATAATTCTACACATATTTACATGAGCAATATTGATCATGGACTAGTGTTTGAACATATTTTGGCCTCAGTTACATATCTGTTGTGGAATTCTCTTCCCATCTCAGCTGTTAATCAATACTCAACCACAAAAAAGGCAACATAACACCATTCAATTTTGTTTGTGTTTAATGAAACTCAGTGCATCTCTACAAGCCTCCATATAAATGAGTTTCAAGTACAGAATATTACTGTTATGTAACAGTGAAATTGCATACTCTACCATTTCAGTGAGTGAATAATCCAAAGACCGACAACAAAAGCAGATGCATAAATGAATCACATTACATTCACCAATTATGTGTTGTGAGAAAGTGTAAGCAAGGCATTCTGAGGTAACTGTATAGCTGAACAAAGCAAAGACATCACTTTGGTTTTTCATCTCCCTTAGATCCAGTCCCAGGGAAAGATTTCTCCCCCCGAAGCCCCCAAACCAGCCAACAAGTTGGACAACATGCTGGGAAGCCTCCAGTCCGACCTCAACCGACTTGGAGTCCAAACCGTGGCTAAAGGTGTTTGTGGTGCCTGCAAGAAACCGATTGTTGGACAGGTGATGATACCACTAATATAGTACATGTTAATGCACATTCATTTCACATTAGATTTGAACTCGCTGACTTGTTAATAGAAAGCTTACAGTGAATATTATATCTGTGGTATCAACACATGGAATATTTAATAAAATCTGATTTAAAATACCCACTGGGCTCATATAACATTATCAAAGTATGGTCTTACGGAAGAATGTGGTGAAAAGATGATAACAGTCAAGATTTATTTGCCCACACTGAATGTACTGTGTCTTATTTGAGGTCAGATAGACTTTATGAATAATTCGGCTTGTATTCAACCGATGACTAATAAATGCAGGAAAATAAAAATCTTTTTTTTTTTTATCAGGCGTCTCACTCACGTAAATGTAATTACTGTTTTTGTTGCAGTTGGCTTTGTATTAAGTCAAACTATAGAGTAATGTAAAGCAGCTAGCTGACTAAGAAAGGATTAGCAGCTCTTTTTAATATATCATTAGCTCACTGTGCAGATTTTAAAGCCCCTTGAGGCATATCTGAAAATTTGGGTTATTAAACAAAACTGACTTGACTCCAATGCACTGTGTCTCCTTACACCAGGTGGTGACTGCCATGGGTAAAACGTGGCACCCCGAGCACTTTGTGTGCACCCACTGCCAGGAGGAGATCGGCTCCAGGAACTTCTTTGAGCGTGAGGGGCAGCCATACTGTGAGACAGACTACCACAACTTATTCTCACCAAGATGCCACTACTGTAATGGACCCATATTGGATGTTAGTAATGCATACATTAAAACACACACACGCATACTCATAGGATAACGCTGTGTGGATAATGATATTTATTATTAATAACTTAATGGATCTAAGCCCCGACTGGAAAAATCATTACATGTCAGAAAATGTCTTCTTAAGCCGATGTTAATGCTCACAAACACAAATGCATGCATACACATTCTTTGAATGCACTGATTGAATCCATTTTAAAGGTTCAGTGTGTATGCTTTAGGGGGATTTAGGAGATGTATTTGCAGAAATTGAGTATAATATTCCTGATTATTTTTTAAGTGAGTATAATCATACAAAAATGTGAGTTTTCAATGTTTTACAAGTGGTGGTTTACATCTATAGAGGAAGTGGGATGTCTTTAATGTTGATTTGAACTGACTTCCTCTTCTCTATTTTCCATTTTATGGCGGATGCAGGCAGTGTTAAAGTACATTACTGTCTTCTACTAGTGTTAGCTACAGTTAATATCGCTGTAAGTAAAAGATTCAGAATGGACAAAAAAAAAAAAAAAGCACTGGCTCTAATGACTGACACCACCTTTTTTTTTGCAGAAACTGTAGGTGTGGTTGTTGCCATTTCATTTCACTAAATACTCCACACTGAGCTGGGGAAATTCAGCTGCTATTATTATGTTCATTTCCTGATGGTTTAATCTTAACAGTAACTACAACATACCTAACCAACCTCTTAGTTCAAAACCACTCTAAATCCTCAAATGTGATGGTGTACAGGGTATTCCCCACAGTGTTTCTGTATAAACAGGTTAAAGTCGCCATAACAGACACAGAAGTGAAGTGTCACTGCACACTACTCTCTTGTCAGCACTCAGTCTTGACATAGACATGACACACTCACATTTGGTTTGTCAGCCAGTGTACTTACACACATGTGGACACATTTACACACTCAGAGTACTTAAGGAGCCTGAGGGGAAGTAGACGGTGGACTTCAGCCTCATGAAAAGCCAACTAGAGTTACTGTCAAGACTTCCTCATGCCTTCTTTTGAACTGTTCCAAATATGCACACATGTAAAGCTGGTGTTGTTTTCTTCCCTTTTTGGTTTAAAGTTCCATCTGTCATTAACATATCACAAATGTGGGGTGATAATTTGGGTTTAGGGGCTTGTTACTCTTCACATCTATGGGAACAGTTTTGTCAAAACATAGAAAGTGATGAATTTTCTTGATGGTGTTTATAAGTGCAGTTGTATGTGAGGTGTTGATTTTTAACATTGCACCTCCTGGTGGCCATTAAGTACTTGTACTTATGTTTGGGAGTTTGCGAGTGTGGTTAACAGTGAGTAATACTTGCCCTGCTCTAGTAAATGTTTTAAAATTTTGTGCTCCGTGGACAGTATGAGTGTGTCTGTTGCTGAAGCTGCTGATAAATACTGGAAAACATGAGCTGACAGTCACAGCATACCAGCTCCTCCCATTCTGTTTCTACAGAGTTTTCCTGCCCTCTACTGGCCTCTGACTCACATAACAGCATAAATTCTGTTCTTCTATAGTCCAACATGAGGGGCCACGACTCCTCCAAGTGATTATGGGTCACTCCTCTAAAATATTCAGTGTCCGATCTCCTTTGTTTCACAGAAAGTTGTTACTGCTTTGGATAAGACTTGGCATCCTGAACACTTCTTCTGTGCCCAGTGTGGAGCCTTTTTTGGACCTGAAGGTATTAGTTCATTTCATTTACCATCATAACATGTGGCTTGTGAAGAACCCAAGCAGAGCTCTGTTCTCTGTCTTAAAAAGAAGAGTGCATAAAGAGTTGGTTTCTGTCTTTTTTGCTCACTAGGCTTCCATGAGAAGGATGGAAAAGCGTTCTGCAGAAAGGATTACTTTGACATGTTTGCCCCGAAATGTGGTGGCTGTGCCCGTGCCATCCTGGAGAACTACATCTCCGCACTCAACGCACTCTGGCATCCTGAATGCTTCGTCTGCAGGGTGAGTCTCACTACATATGTAGTTTTTTTTTTTTTAGTAAATGCTTTGTCATGATTGAAACTTGAAATTATTTTTAATGAAAGTGTGTAAAAATGTTCCATTGTGAGTACTCTGCATGTCCTCTATGTGGGAAAGAACATAGGTTTGACTTGTAACATATGAGTTGAATTGTGCTTTTCTTTTTTAATTACATAAATCAGGGCAAAAACTTGAGATTTTTTTCAATACCTTACATAATCAACAGTTTTTGTACCATGGCATACCTTGAAACACTAAACTGCTGCCCCCCTGTTTTGAGTACGTGTCTCCTTTTTTTCAGAGAGATTTTCGATGTTCTGTTAATGACTTCCTGTATTTGTGTTTAGAGTTTTAAAGAAATGAGTCATGCTTGCAGAAAATCTGTCTTAGAAACCATTAGGTCACTTTATCTGAACCAAAAACTCACTTCCCGTTCTGCCGTTGCAGGAGTGCTTCACGCCTTTCATTAACGGCAGCTTCTTTGATCACGAGGGCCAGCCTTACTGTGAGGCGCACTACCACGAGCGGCGGGGTTCGCTGTGCTCCGGCTGCCAAAAGCCCATCACCGGCCGCTGCATCACAGCCATGGGCAAAAAGTTCCATCCAGAGCACTTTGTGTGCGCTTTTTGCCTGAAGCAGCTCAACAAGGGAACCTTCAAAGAGCAGAATGACAAACCCTACTGCCACGGCTGCTTTATTAAACTTTTCAGTTAGATGGTGTGTGCAGGTGTAGCGTGGGCATCCACGCATCCTCACGCTTATTCTCGTTCAGATGCGTGTGTTCTCACGTCAGCATGTAAGAATCAGTGAAATTGTTTTTGAGACGGAGAGGCTCATGTAGTGGTGTTTCACATCATAAAAAAGGGAAAATAGTCTCTGACTGTTGACTCTTGACTTGACACTGACGGCCTTCATGATCTGTCCAAACTCAGGCTTGGCATTTCACACTTTTGCTAAAGACATTTTAAAGAGCCCAAAGAGATTTTTATTTTGAGTTTTATTCCTGTGTGCAGCAAAGAAAAGATGAGTATTTCTCCTTGTGTGTGTGTGCGTGTGTGTGTGTGTGTGTGTGTGTATATATATATATATATATATATATATATATATATATATATATATATATATATATATATATATATATATATATATATATATATATATATATGAATATATATGTATAAGCCTATGAGGGTAGTGTTTGGACTGCCTCTGAGCCCTACATTTGTAAATGACTTTATCCCCAGAGCAGGGCAAGACCTTGCATCATATAGTGAATCTGTTGAACTAGTTTAATGCAGATGTGAGTAGCTGCTTGTTTGCATGGACCAGGGAGAGTTGACCTGAGCTGTTTTGACATGTTAACTGTTCAATACCCAGTGTTTGGCCAATGAGTGTTCCAATAATCTGTTAATGAAGATGTATTTTTCTAGTTTTGGAAACTATTGAGGTGCCATTAAAGTAGACACAGACACACGCTTAACATATACATGATAAACTCATCTTGTTTCTTTTATTTGCTGTTATCGCTATCCCTTTTTTGCATATATGAGAACTTTTTCACAGATCTCTTGATGAGAGCGTGCATTTTATGTGTGAATGTCAAACTGTTAGGTCGGTCCTAATGTAGTTCATTATGAATACAACCTTTTTTCTCAGAACCCTTATGCTAGTATTTGATATAATAATAGTTTTATGCCATTTGGAAATTTACTTTAACTTTTCCACTGCAAAGTGTGTGTCTACTTTATTAAATAGGTTTAATGCTCAAAGACCTAGACCAACACACACACAGCTTAACATATGTAAAATGTTTAATAACTTTTGAACCACTAATCCCATCAGTGTGCTTTCAGAGGTCAGATAAAGTAGAGATTCAGTTGTTTGGACATTTAGAGGCTCTGTAGTGAACATAATTACACCATCCTGCTCTGTAGCTTTCATTCATTAAAGAAACCCTGTAGTTAGCTCCTCTGAGCCAGTAATGTCTGTAACTTGCTCAGGAAAGGTTAGATGTTGACAGAAAATCTAAGTAAAACTTTGCAAATTTAAGAAAAACAATCTTTATTAAGAGCCTGTCACAATTCACAGTACATATAACATCCCATTTCTACTGTTATTTTATTTAACGTTCTATTCATCCATTCATAGTCAAAGCAAGAGTAAAATTTGTAATTTAACTTATTTAAATTCTACTTATAACACTAACTATTATTATAAGCAGAGTCAGGTCTTTGAGAGTTAAACAAAATAAACTGATGCAAATAATAAAAAATGGGGTTGGTCAGGTTAAAAATGTTAAGCTTTGGTGCAATTTTTTAAAGAACAAGCCAAAATAGAGTTTACTCCAGCTCAGCGGTGGAGATTTCACTGCTGTATTTACAGATTTAACAGAGAATATTGGATTCAGCATAAATACTATTGTAACTCGTCCCTGTCTTGGTGTTATCGGTTCAATATTTAAAATTAGGTTTGTATTAATGTGGCAAAGCATGCAGGTTTCTTTTTATGTAGAGTTTTATCAGCACTAGCTGCCAGATGCTGTTACAATCAGAATCTAAATTTATATCCTTGTTATATGCTCGACTTTATGACAGAACTGTGTTTTGTCACTGTTTTATGAAAATGTGTATTTTTGAGCTGTTTGGGCTCACACTGATATGCAAAGAGCTGGCTCTATTGGCATGTAAGCTACCAGTACTTTACCCTGTGTACTCGCACTCGCTCACTCATAAAGGATTGGATTCCAGTGTGTCGGACTTCCAGGAAACCTGGCCCTCAATATTTTTATTACGAGTGATTAGCGATGATCCTGCTGTCTGAGTTTTTATCTTGTGCTGGGCTCACTGATGGCAGCTGGTGTTTGTGTTAGCTGGTCAGGAATCAGAATAAGCCAGAGATTTCAGCCAATTTTATGCAGTATGTAATGACTTTTCTTTTTTTGAGCATTTTTGCTTGTCTATTAATTCAGATGCTTTTTTTTTTTTTGATCATCAGGCATGCCGGAGTTACAAGTTATCTGCATTGAGATTGTTTTTATGTATGAAAAGATGTGCCAAACGTGTCAATGCAATAAGGTCTTATACACTGTGGGGTTTCGGTCTTTCCTGATCTGAGCTGTGGGAAGGGCCTCGTCTGCTGTGGTGCATCTGAACTCTTAGCTTTACACTGGTAATAGACAAGCCAAGAGAGATCCTCTGTGCTGCCTCCTTCAGCAGACAGTGCAGTGTTCATGTAGCTGAGGAAATAAAGTAGCAAAAGGAAATAGTGGGACTTTGAATCACACCTTCCAATAAATGTGTACACATGAAAAATGAGTTTCACCTGATGTCTATGTATCTACTTATGGTTTGCCTTAGTTTCTGCTTCTGTCAAATGATAAAAACAAAGCATTTTACTGTTAACAAGATAAGTACATTTTGTTCTTTAAAAACAGACATTCATGTGATCTTTTACTATTTGAATTTTATGATGAGCCATGAATTTATGTGGCTCTGTCTGTGGGTGGGGTGTAAGATTATGTGGGTCCTGATTATCGAATGACAAATACAACTGCTGCAAATAAAATAAGTACTTTATTTCTGGTATTGTCTGAGAAGTGAATTTGTCTTATCTTTGTGACAATGTCATCGTGCAGACCCTTTGGTTTAATACAGTGTACAAGGAAGAGTTAAATGTATAACATGGCACTACAGTCAAATCAATATAACTGAAATGCATAGTGTTTAACAAATTCATTCCACCACTTTTCCCTATTTGTCTCAAGAGACCATGCAGCGTCACTAACCTTAATGTGGACATTTTCAGTAAACTCTCAACATTTTACCATTTTGAGCCAGAATGAGGAATTTCACACTGAATTCACCTTTTTAATCCTGAATCTGAGCTTCTCTGAGACATTCAGGAAACATTCAACCACTAAAACTATTTTTTCTGTTCAGAAATGTAAGTAAATAATCATAATTTGACATCTTAATCAACAAAACATAACATGCTCTGTTTTTCCATTTTCTTCATATAGCAAATTTGAATATTCACGGGTAATAATTATCATTTAGCATTAAAAATATCATGTCATTTTAAGAGCCCCTACATATTAGTGCATTAACCATGAGAGAAATAAAAAATTACTTTGTTACTGCTGTTAATTCAGGGAAGCTTTGACATAAGCCTTACATTGGGTCTAATACATTTAAGCACTGTACAGTCTTCACAAAATTAAAATATATTTTAAAAAATCACATTGCATAACAAGTATTGCATAACTGTGTGCCTCTGTATGTCCACAAACTTTGGCACAAATTTGATTTCATTTTTAAATCTCAAAACTACTGTTGTCAAATGATTAAAATTTCTAATCAGATTAGAAACAGGGTTGCTGTGGATTAATTTCGATTAATCACGATTAAATATTCATTTTTATATTAATTGTGTTTCATTTTGCATGAGCAAACAGACTAAAAAAAGGAATATATATGCACTTAACATGTTTAGTAAACACCTTCAACAAAATACCTGGAAACAAAACAACTTGAAACAATTGTTCCATCTTGGGTTTTTTTTGTACTCATATTTCCATCTAGAGGGCCAACGTGCTGTCAAACTGCCTGAAATCCGTTGGCAGAGACGTTCAGAGTCATTCTGCTCTGCAGATGGGTTAATTGCATTAAAATTTTTAATCAGACTAATCATGATGATGGATTAATCTGTGTTAATCAATTTTGACAGCCCAACTCAAACCATTAAAATCAGTGTTCTGCAACCTCAAAATATCCTACAAATGTTGGCCCCTAGAATTAGAAAAGACAAAACGCTTTAAAATATGCTGCTGCTACTTCCTTAAATTATTTACAGAGATCTGAAACTATCTGAACTGCTGCATTGCTTTGGGTCAATATACAAGGATGGGCTGAAAAGTTATAGGCTGACTAAGAAGGAGTTAATAAAACTTGGCATACATTAAATTTAACCTTTCCTGATACTAACTGCATGGTTTCCCTCCAGATAAACCCACACTGGATAAATAATTTAGGACTTTGAAAAAATAGTACTAGAGACATTTCATGAACCATCCGAGGCACCGTGGTATCAAATGTCTGCAGAAAAAAAGGTGTTAGCCCCTAAGGACGTTTGTGCTGACATGGCTGCTATAGAGCATGATGCTCCAGTTTTATCAACTGCACAAAAGTGGGCAGCTGAATTCAAGAGGGGTAGGGAGAATGAGGGTGAAAAGCAAGCATGTTCACAAAATGTCTCTAGTACTTTTCAAAGTCATAGATTATTTATCCAATGTGGGTTTATCTGGAAGCAAACCACGCAGTTAATATCAAGAAAGGTTGAATTTAATGCATGCCAAGTTTCATTGCTGTGGAATAACTCCTTCTTAGACCATGAACTTTTCAGCCCCACCTTGTAAGTCATGTTTAATCTTGGTCACAGTGATTGCAAGTGTTAGAGCCCAGACATTTGAAAGTTTTTGGTCTCATCCTGGACTCCAGTGCAGTTTTACTCACTTGAAGACCAATCAAGACCACAACTGTCAGTATACTACTACATTTCTGGAGCCTTTTCTTCTGTTAACATCATTATTTTGGTTTGAAAAAAATCCTCCTGGGTAACAGAAATTAAGGGCTCCACAATTCAATGAAAATATATTTCAATTATTGTCATTTGTCAAACTACATGGATTTTACCGGTGCATTCTTGCCTCTAAACATTCAATAGCTCATATCTGATGATGCTAAAAACCTGAAAAACAGTATTTTACCTGAATTAGTGGTTGAAAAGTTATTCAACATTTCATATCAGTACAAACTTTTGGTCATGGGCAGCTGTTTAGGTCCTTCAGCTAAACTGTGCAGCCTTGTGATTGTGATTAACTGAACAGCTCTACAAGAAAATATCTCACTGTTCTCTACATTTACTGTGCAAATCATTGAGCTGTTTGTTTTGGCTGCCAAGAGCAATCATTTAATACACCTGAGAAACACAAGGACAAGACATCACATCTCGCTGTTGAGGACAGGCTGTGATCTGAACTCTGTAGTCTGTAAGAGCTTGAAACTCCCCAATAAGCTCAGAGACCTGCGGCCGACTGTCCAGTATCTCCAAATATTTCAGATCCTGCAGCTGGTGAAGGCGTAAGAAATCTCTGGGTGGCACATGCTCATGGCGGAGCTTGAGACTTTTGAGTTTTGGAAAAAGCTGTGGGATTTGAGCAGTGTCCGTTCCCAGATGTGAGGGCCAGGGGTCGACGTGAAGGTGGAGGAGGTTTGGTACCCGTGCTGCTACAGCTGCCAAGTCCTCTGAAGATATTCCTGCAACACACAGTGTGAGACTGGTCACTGTAGCTGGAATAGAGGAGACGTACTCAGCGACAGGACAACCACCGACTACGACAAAGGCTGACAGGTGAGGTAGGTCACTCAGCCAGGTACTCAGGTGACACACAGGTGGACCCATTCCTGCCGCCTCATGATGAGTGTTTTTGTAGAAAACAGCCAGGCTCTTCAGGCCAGGCACCAGCTTCATTATATTGTCTGGTAATGAGCCATCTGTGTAATCAATAAGCTCCAAACTGGACAAAAGTGGGGTGGTTTCTAAAGGAGTATCTGGTATGAGTTCAAGGGAAGGCAATGAATATGGTACTGACAGTGACAGGTGCTTCAGGTTGGGCCTACAGGAAAGTATGTGGTAGATCATCCTGGTACCGTTATCAAGGATTCTCCGCTGATGATAAACAAGAGATGTCAATCTTGAAAACCTGGAAAGAGAAAAAATGAAGCCGCGAAGTGACTTGAAGGAGAAATCAACATCACACAAGCTGAGATGTGTAAGCTGCTCACGCTGGGGTACAACGAAACTCTCCCGTATAAATGAAGAGCAGCTCCTAACAGCCAGCCGCTTTAAACAGGTGAAGTGTTTTAACCAGTGGGTGCTTTCTCTGTTCAGTCCTTCTATGACCACAGTGGACAGACCAGGCAGACCCACGGACACCACGATCCAGTGCTTCGCTCTGCGGCTGCGCACCACAGCAGAGGAGACTTTCCTACGGCGGAGAGTGTTCCAGAACTGTTCACTGTAAGGTCCATTTGGAAAAGTCAAAACTACAGTCCAGCCTTTCCACAGGGACGCGTGGTCAACAAGTTTCTTGAAATACTTGCATGATGCCCGTACGCTGGACTTGTCTCTCACGGATAGATACCGGAACACGAGGCTCCAGATCTCCGACGGAAGAGGAACGGGAGGCTGGAGCATCACTGCCCCAACACGGATACAATACACGACAGTTACACAGTTATTTGGGTAATTTACAGGAAAACACCAGCCGTAAAGCCACACGCGGAACTGTGGGACAACTCAAGTGGTAAGTTGTACTTCTGCTTCTTTTGCTTTTAATGGCGGTTGGCAGCCAACTGAAAGGTGCATTTAGCGCCACCTACTGGACTGGAGTGTGGACGGAGAGAAACAAAAAAATCCCCCAAAATAGACATGGGACTTTTGGCTCTTTAACCCTTTCATGCATAGTGGTCACTACAGTGGACAGCTATTCCACAGCTGTTGTCTTGTATATTCATGGATTTTGTTGTTCTTTTCATTGTTTTTTTTTTGTTTGTTTTTTTTACACATATCTTTATTAAAGTTTTAAGACATTACATATCTTTTCTGACATGAATTGGTAACATTATATAGATCTCTCCTGATCATAAACCCCCAGAATCACAAGCCCTCCCCATAATTTTCACACAATTTATCAGTAAATACATGTTTCTGTGCATCAAAAATTAAACGTGTGGTGTCCAGCCAAGTGAACATTTTTGCAACTTCATGAAAAATAGGTTCATAAGAATTTTGTTTTTTCATAATTTTTTTAAAAAATGTATTTTTACATTTTTTTCAATTATTTTTATTTTATTTAT
The DNA here is from genome assembly GCF_902148855.1 of Sphaeramia orbicularis. Taxonomy (NCBI): domain Eukaryota; kingdom Metazoa; phylum Chordata; class Actinopteri; order Kurtiformes; family Apogonidae; genus Sphaeramia; species Sphaeramia orbicularis. Next base: position 19,977,893 of record NC_043961.1, on the reverse strand, counting down.
ATATTTTTATTTATTTTTCAGAAGAAAATTTTCAGTCGCATTGTTTTTTTCATGCCTAAAGAGGAATAAAAACACTCAGGCAAAAATTTTGATTAAGGTTCTCATAATTTGTGCATGAAAGGGTTAAAGGGAGCTGTTCACTGAAAAGAACCGTTCAAACAACTGGCTCTTTTATGTTTTTTGCATTATTTTGAAACACCAATGTTTTAATGACTAAATAGACTACATGTGATGACTGACATTACATTTTAAAGGTCTTTAATTGTAAATATTATCTTACCGTAAAAAAGAATAGTTAGTTCAAATGTGTGGGCTAAATACATGACATGAAAGGTGATATTAGGCAAATGCTGGAATTTGACCAAAAACATCACGGTGCATTATGTGGAGTAGTCTGTAGCCTAAAAATGGAGAAGAAAATAAAACATTTTCTTATGAAATAACATTTTATTCTCCTCAAAACAAGAACAATAAATGTGTGTAAACATACAAAAAAATTGCACAAAACACAACAGTGATTAATCACTGCAATTACTTAAATACCTGAACCATAGTGTAATTCTCAGAACAAGAACAATAAATGTGTGTAAACAAATGGAAAAAAAACTGCACAAAACACAGCAGTGATTAATCACTGCAATTACAGTACTTAAATACCTAAAAAACTGTAGTGCAAATAAAATAGTTCAAGTAACATTGCAAAATACCTGATATCTCTAATGTAAATATCAAAATGATACCACATCAGGAGTTCTCTCACTTCTACTCTGTATATAAAGCCAATGCCTCCCCAGTGATGCGAAACTGACAGGCAATTGGACACTTCCTCCTTAAAAAAAAAAAAAAAAAATATGAACGGCTCTTTACAAAGACTCGGTTCCCATTGTTCATTTCAAAGAGCCGTTCAAAAGATTCGATTCGTTCCTGAACGTCACATCACTACCCAAAAACTAGCATCTATAAAGTGCTATGTACACTATAGTATACCGAGGCTACCTACTATAATCTATTCATCAATCTTGTTTCATTTAGAAAGGAAACAATGATTTTCCACAGCTTTGAGGGAGCACCTAGAGCAGTGTTTTTCAACCTTTTTTGGCTTGTGACCCCATTTTAACATCACAAATTTCTGGCTACCCCAGACATTCAAAACAGAGACTTTTTTTTTTTTTACTAAAGTTAATTTGTTTTTGATCATGTAATAGTTTGCCATACTATGTTGCAAATAAATGTTGATTTTAGATGATGATTTAGATAATGTATATTATTATGGACAGAGGCAGAAAAGCCAGGTGTCGATTACTGCACAAAGTGAGAATTTTATTTTCCTTGGTCAGGATATGTACAGTCAGTCCATCTTGGATTTACAAGGCTGATGATTAATACCAAACAAACAATAACTCAAACTATGAATTATGAAAGAGCTGCAGCATCTTAAACCGGCTACAATGAACATTTGAAAGATAAACAGTACCACAGTGCTTCAGTTTCAGCTTCAGAGTTTGTCATGTCTTTTATGTATAAGGATTGTCTCTCTCAACTCACGATATATTTTTTATTAGTAAGTTTTTATTTTAATTTTTATCAATTACTAGAAATTTCAGGCGACCCCATTTGATTTCCAGGTGACCCCACGTGGGATCCCGACCCCAAGGTTGAAAAACACTGACCTAGAGGGTTTGTTAAAGTAAAGTCTTGTCTATGGTCTCTAAGCCATGTAGTTAAATCACCTCTTTCATGCTCATATTTATGAATATGAATCAGAACATGCTCAACCGTTTCTGGATTATTACAATGATTGCATAAACCATTAGGGTGTTTGCTTATTTTATACAGTGAGTTGTTGAGTTCTGAGTGGCCTATTCTTAAACTAGTAAATGTTTTTTCTTCCTTTGGGTTTCTGCCCACTGTCCTGGACCAGCCAACATTTTTCTGAATATTGTGTGAATGTCTTCCAGTATCAGATATATCCCAGTGTTCCTGCCAAATTTTGTGAACATAGTTCTTTATGATTGATTTTGTCTCAGATTTGCTAGTTGGTACTACTAGGTCTGTTACAGGCACTTTTAGGGAGTTTTTAGTCAGCATGTCTACTTATTAATTTCCTTCCAAACCAACATGAACAGGAATCTGCTGTACAGGGAAAAGATCAGGCAAAAGATATTGTACACAATGTCCTGTCTACAGTCAGATTTTCTGGACTTGGTGCTCTGTTGTGCTGAAAGGTTGTCTGATGTAATAACTATACTTTGATTTTGTAAGTTTGTTACAGCCCATTCCAGTGCTAGCTGAATTGCAATAAGTTCAGTAGTAAACACTTAGAGATGATCTGTAAGTCTCCTCTTGACAGCCACCTCATCATGGTCAGGGACGAAAAATGCAGCACCAGTATGCCCACTATTTGGGTCCTTGACCTATCTGTAAATATGAACAGTTTATCACAATGCTCATTTATTAGCTCTTGGACAAGAAACTATGGACACTTCTTGGGTTTCTTTTTCCGTTTTTGGTGCAGATCAGTATCTACAGGAGTCATTACAAACTTCCATGGGGCTACAGGTGGCAGAGCCACTGTGGGGCTTCAGTAGAGCTCACTCAGGCCAGCAAGGTAAGCCTTAACATTTCCTGTCCAACCAAAACTAAAATAGTCAGTTTTATGGTGTTCCCAGCATTCCTTAAGAATGTTCTTTGCAGGATGCGACCCATTATGACCCTGTACATTTACCCAATAAGCCAACATGAGTTTCAGTCTCCGTTGTCCAAGTGGTATTTCTCTCAGTTCAGTCTGCATAGCAGCAACAGGTGATGATCAGGTTTCTTTAAATTCGTTTCAGCAGCAGACATGTAGCCTATACATCCATAATCCATTACATATCTCATAATGGACCAACAGATATTTAGGAGAACTCTCCTGTTTGCTATGTTTATTGATGGATGATAATCAAACTGTAATGGAGCACAGCGCTACCTACTGTATTGGAATATAGAAGAAAAAATTGAGAGGACATTACCATTAATAGAAAATATGAGGTAAGGTCACTTTCAAAAGCAGAAAAAATGGTATTGTAGACAGGAAGATGATATTAGTATTATTTATAATATTAGTAATAATATTAACAGATAGACAGTTTTTGACTGCTGAAAGGTTGTTACGTTTCATTCAGTCATCATTTCAGTCATCGAAATACTGCTCAAAAAATGTGCAGTAAGAATCACACAACCTGTGCTGCATGTCAAACCTTAACTGTAATGTGTAATTATGCCCTCTCCTCTCTGCCCATTTAGAAGCAACTCAATCGATTTTTCCGCACAACTTTCTAAGTTTTGAAACGTTCGAGTTGTTGTTTTGTATTGTATTATATTGTATGTAAGTGTAATAACAACATTAACTATAAATGCACTTATAATAAAAGCTATACAGTCTGGTTACTAACTCAACTAGAGGGGTGACAGAACCTGCAAGGGATACAACTGACACATCAACACTCCAATCGCCGTGAGGTTCCGCCCTTTACTCCTCTCTGATTGGTCACTTATTTCATATATTACGCTCTTGCGCCTTAATACTTCCTCTTTCTTTCACGCGACCCTAACGCGCGGTAAGTGCGCACCATCGATGTTTTTATAGGGTTGAAATGTGGCGTTTTATTGAATAATCACTAAATAATCTTACATAAGTCTCGACAGGTGTGTCTTTTGTCCCAAAGGTCGTGTATTGTATGGACCTAAAAGTCCTGTTTGTCGACTCCTTAGCAAGCGGCCTGTGAAATAATGGCTAACTGTTTAGCCGGCTAGCTTTAGCCGACGGCCACATGTGATGAAATGGTGTCATGTTTAATGTACTTTCTGGCTTCGTAAAGAAAGCAGTCACTAACTGTTGTTTCTCTATATTAGATAAAAAAAAACCCTTGTCTTTAAACCGGCTGTTAAGCGATCCTTGGAAGCACTGCAAAGATGCCCAGGGAAGACAGGGCCACGTGGAAGTCCAGTTATTTTATGAAAATCATCGTAAGTATGAAGTTTGCATTGAAACTTGATACATTTAATTAACATTAAAATAGGTTTTTATTTAGTCGGGCACACAGTAGGTTGTCCATTTTAACTAATAGTATCCTCCTCTTACAGCAACTCCTGGATGACTTTCCAAAATGCTTTATTGTGGGTGCAGACAATGTGGGATCCAAGCAGATGCAGGCTATTCGTATGTCTCTGCGTGGCAAAGCTGTGGTGCTGATGGGTAAAAACACCATGATGCGCAAAGCTATCCGTGGTCACCTGGAGAACAACCCTGCCCTTGAAAAGTGAGTTTGATTTTATTCCGAACTTAAAGACTTCACAGTGCAGGACTTGTTACAGTGCACCTTGTGCGGTAGTGTGCTGTCGTTCCCCCTGCAAACAGAAACATGTTTCCAGCTATCCCTGTTTGCCTGCATCCTCCGGCAACCAGGGACGCAAGGTCTCAGACATAAGATCTGTAGTAATGGTGTACTCATGTGCCTTAATAGTTGGTGTTATGGTTTTACAGGCTTCTGCCTCACATCAAAGGAAATGTTGGCTTTGTCTTCACCAAGGAGGACCTGTGTGAGGTCAGGGACATGCTGCTGGCCAACAAGGTAAGTTGAGTTTTACAATGGCAATCTGGCCAAATTGTTGTGCCACCCCCAGAAATGAAGCTTGTTTGAAGTTCATCTAACTTGAGGCGGACTCTTTACTATGCTTTACTTTGCTTTGGCATTCATGATTTGCCCTAAATGCAATTTTATATCATTACAAAGCAATATGACTGAAGGTAATTGAAGTCCATATACTTCTAATTACATCTAAGTGTAAACTGGAAACTACTCCCTGTCTCTGATGGGCTGTTTTAATTTCCCTGAATATAGTAAACTGTAAAACTACAAAGCTTATTTTCAAGCATAGAGTGAATATTCATACTACATGAACAAGATCACTAACTAATGTTATTATAAGAGCGAAAGCATCAAAGGAAGATGTGAAAAGCTCACAAATTAGAATCAATGAACTCAGCCTAATGGCAGTTTTAGGCGTTGTAACAAGATGCAGGTTAAGTTACAGCTCAGCTTGTTCAGTGCTGAATTGTCGTTCCCCCTGCAAACATTAACATGTTTCCAAGCTATCCCTGTCTGTCGGTCCACTGGTAGCCGGGGACGCAAGGTTTCAGACATGGTTTGAACCCATTTCTAAAACTATAAACTGTCATGTGACTTGGCACTAGATTGTGTTCTAAACATGACTAAAACACACTTTCAATCCCAGGTACCTGCAGCTGCCCGTGCTGGAGCCATTGCCCCCTGTGATGTGACTGTGCCAGCCCAGAACACTGGTCTGGGTCCTGAAAAGACCTCTTTCTTCCAGGCTCTGGGTATCACCACCAAGATTTCTAGGGGAACCATTGAAATCTTGGTAAGTGCAGAACTCTTTACAATTAGAATTTCACTATCTGGTTTTGATTCGGTTTGCCCTTATAGGTGGGATCAGTACACTAACTAGATGTCTTTCTCCTCAGAGTGATGTCAACCTGATCAAGACTGGTGACAAGGTTGGTGCCAGCGAGGCCACACTCCTCAACATGCTGAACATCTCGCCCTTCTCTTATGGACTGCTTATTCAGCAAGTGTATGACAATGGCAGTGTTTACAGCCCTGAGGTGCTTGATATCACAGAGGAATCTCTGCATACGAAGTTCCTGGAGGTGAGATGCAGTGTTTGTTTGAAAAGTCTAAATTATTTTAGTCACTTAGGTTCTATCATGAGTTTAATGTGTGACTTTATTTTACTTGTAGGGTGTAAGGAACATTGCTAGTGTGTGTCTGGAGATTGGCTACCCCACTTTGGCCTCTGTCCCTCACTCTGTCATCAATGGCTACAAGAGAGTCCTGGCTGTTGCTGTGGAGACAGATTACTCCTTCCCCCTTGCAGACAAGGTATGAATCAAATGCACATTGAGCCTCATTTTCTGGTCAGACAGACTTGTATTTCAGATGATACTTGAAGGACTGAAAGTCTTAAAATTGGATTTTAATTGACCCAATGCAGTCAAACTGAAGTCACAGTTGCCTTTTTAACTCACTTGATTTAAATTGAATGTGAACGTTTGACTTGTCTTCACAGGTCAAAGCTTACCTGGCTGACCCATCTGCCTTTGCTGCTGTCGCAGCCCCTGCAGCAGCAGCTGAGACTGCTGCAGCTCCAGCTGCTGCCAAGGAAGAGGTCAAGGAGGAGTCTGAGGAATCTGATGATGACATGGGCTTCGGTCTGTTTGACTAAATCAAAGGGCACCAAAGTAAAATCGAGTCTCAATAAAACTTTGACACTTACGTGCTTTGTGTGAAGTTGTATTTTTACTGAATTGTGCCTTGGATGTTTTCTAATGTGGCCTAAATGTAAGTCAGACTAATGAGAAAATGAGTGAAGGTGAGATTAGATGTCAGTTGATCTGAATGCTGTTCAAAACTATCAATTTAAAGATGTATTTGAAGCTTTGAAATTAATTTAATGTCAGGCTATTAATGTTGAGTATTAAGACCATATCCTTGCCAAAATAATGGCCAAAGTAACAATTCTCATTGTTCAGAAATACTTTTAAACTTGCAAATAGGAACAACATATTAAAGGAACAATATTAACGTTGGGAAGTATTCACTACCTTAAATGGCTCATACACAATTGCCTAATGAATAAGTTTGACTGAAAGACCCCTTGAGGTTTTTGACAAACTTGGTAATTTAACTCATGCTCTAGTAATGGGGGGGGGGCTTAATATCAAATACCACATTAGCCCTGATTTTCTAATGCAACAAGATGTTCTGAGCACTCCTGTGTAATTTTTTTTTTTAAATTTTCATCCAAAAACTCCCCCCTACCCCAACAATTACTTTTTTAATTCTGAAAATTGCAACTTTCACAGCTTCTCCTCTCTTTTATCCAGTGTAATGTATAAGTATGTTCATGATGGGCCATTTAATGATCTTGTAAGTGCCATATTGTATCGTAAGAGTACTTTGTACTATGAAAAGTCTAATGTCAAGGTCATGTTGTAGGTTGAAGGTCACCAAAATGCCTAGTTTTTTCAAAAATTCATATTCTGACATTTTATCAAATATGTCCTAAGTTCTCTTCCCTCTGGTTTCCTGGTGGGATCCCCCAAGGCCTTTGGCCCTTTCAAAGCCACATGGCAGACAAAATACTGCAACATGTACATTCCATTTGAATTTGCTGCCATTAGTGTGGTGGGAAACACTAGCACACATTTTGGCAGGAATCACTAACACTTCATTCATTCATTTTCTGAACCCGCTTATCCTCACTAGGGTCACGGGGGTCGCTTGGAGCCTAGCCCAGCTATTTACGGGAGAAGGCAGTGTTCACCTTCGATATTTTGCCAGTTCATCCCAGGGCTGAACATATGGAGACAATCACTCTCACACCTATGGGCAATTTAGATTAACTCTAATTTAGATTAGATGTTTGGATGGGAGGAAATCGGAGTACCCGGAGAGAACATGCAAACTGCACACAGAAAGATCCCACCCCCATTGACTGGTGTTGGAATCGAACCCAGGACCTTCTGTCTGTGAGGCACCAGTGCTATCCACTGCATCACAGTGTCACCTGCAATGAGACACATTCATGTAAATTGCAAAGTCATGTGAAACTACCGTTTGTTATTTTTGACATGTCTGTATGGATAATACATTGTGTAAATAGTTGTGTTTAATGTGTCTTATTGAATGGAAGTTGTTTGTGGTCAACAGATGTGCTATGAGGAGAGAACCTGAGCCCAACATTTGGAAGAACCCACATTAAAAGCTTAATTCCTTCAAATATGCATTTTTGACCATTTGGGTGACCTTTGACCTATAATTTGACCTTGACACTACACCTTTTATAGTGCAAAGCACTCTGAAGACATTACATGTCTCACAAAAAAACATTTAAGGCCCAGCATGAGCAGACTGTTTCATTGTACTTTGTCAAAAGTGAAGAAGGTTTGAAAGTTGCCAAAAACCCCATGTTTTCATGGTTAAAAAAGTAATTTTCGGGGTGGGGAGGGGGTTTTGGATGAAAATTTCCCAAAAAAAAAATTACACAGGAGTGTTCAGAACATCTTGTTGCATCAGAAAATCAGGGCTAAAGTTGACTCTGAAAATTTTCCTGAAATAAGCAACCCCCCCACCACCATCACCACCACCACACACACACACACACACTAGTAAATATCTACCAGCAAGGCCATGGCAGACGTCATCTAATTCCGTTTTAGCATTTGACTTAAACGTTGAGTAAATATAACCAAGATAGAAACACTAACATGCTAGGACGATGTGCTAAAAACCGAGTGTTTGTAGTGCAGCTATCAGAACACTTTTATTATGAAAACAAGGGACCGGAAATGGTGCAGGACTGGCGGAAGTTGGAAGTGGTGGATAGATGCGTAGCAGACAGCTACGAAACCCCCACTATGGCTGAGGTACGATATTTTACGTGTTTATTCGTCTCAAAACAAAAGTGTGATGTCCTTTGGTTAAAGTTCTTGCGTTGTTTTCGGTGATTTGTGTTTTGGATGTTGTTAAACACTTACGTTGCTACATGTCCCCGCTGCGTTCATGGTTCAAGGAAACGTAAGCTAACGTGTTATTAGCAAATTAGCTGTTAGCATTACCAGAGCGTCATTTTATTATACCAGACTATCCTGCTTTTGTGTTAAGAAAGTGGTTGTTGACATCACTTTATATGGACATAAGTAAATGAATTAGATAGTGTGAGGTTTATTAACCGTATCATAGCTGTTATGTTAAGTAGAATCTGTGTCGTCTACCCGCCCTGATTCCCGTCTACTTGACGTGCTGCTGTTCGAACAGTAGATGCCACTGTTGAAATGCTAATAGCTCATGCAAAACAAAAGCTTATTTATTTTTTAAATCTTTGTTTCAGACCCACAGCTTACAGGACCTTCAGCAGCCTGCTGTCTCCTCAAAGGTTTTTGTCCAGAGAGATTACAGTTCAGGAACCATCTGCAAGTTTCAGACAAAGTTCCCCTCGGAACTTGAGTCAAGAGTATGTACAGAGTTGACACAGTTCATATTCTTAACCAGGAAGCTTGGCTTTCGTTTGTACACTTGATTTGCTGCATTCTTGTGCTTCATCGTTTGTACATCAGGCTTTAGCGTTTCCACACCAGTCTCTGGAAGAAATGTCTTAATTTATGTAAAAGAACATGAAAAGCTGAAACATTTCTTCTGTAGATCAGTAGTGGATTTAGTTTATTATGATTTATTCAAAGTCCAACCACAGTTAGGGCTTAAGGAAGAAGGAAACTCTTTAAATATCTGTAATCCTTGTTCATTTCAATGAAGTTACTGTCAGTACATTCTTCCATAAAACTTTGTGGACTTTGACAGTTCACATGCTTCAGCAGAATTTCTGTTCAAGTTCTGTACATTTAAAACTTTTCACGAATATCTATGTTTTGGAAGGATTTTGGGGACATTGAAGCTGGAATAGGCCTACAACACATTTTGACCCAATTAGAAATATCAATACCATATGTTAGAGATTGAGACTTTATTAAAATTGTCTTAAACAATTTAGTGTTTGTATGAGGTCATGATTCATGTTCATTTTGTGGAAGTAAAAAGAGACTCAATGCTGAAGAAAAGGCATTGTTCTCTCTGACATTCATAGCATTTTAAGTAAAAAACCCTTATTTGGAGGATAAATGCTAATTTTTGCAATTTCTCATATATTTAATTTTGTGTGATTTCAGGTTGATAAGCAACAATTTGAAGAGACCATCCAGACTCTAAACAACTTGTATGCAGAGGCAGAAAAACTTGGAGGGAAGTCTTACTTGGAGGGATGCCTCGCTTGCCTAACTGCATATACAATTTTCCTCTGTATGGAGACCCACTATGAAAAGGTAATGCTCATGCATACATTCTGCTGGAGGGGAAATGTCTACTCAATGGTGTATATCATACTTGACAATCAAGTGGGTTTTTCAATACACTTCGGCTGTGAAGGAATTATCGAGGCTGTCTGTACCTCATACTCAAAATCTGCAACACATTTCATCGTGGAAAATGTATACAAGCTCGGTCTCATTCCTTTGTCAAAAATAGCACTGATATGAATCTGATTTTAAGCATCCTTCATCGTTGGGAGATGGGCATTTTAAAAAAACTAAATCTATGGGGGTGGGGGTCACAGACATGTTGCATTACAATATCTGACATTTTTGATTGCTGACAAGGGTCTGTAATCTTCAATTATCTGTTAGCAGTGCAACTCATCATTGCCGCAGCTCTAGCTGCTGCAGTGTTTTATTCTCTGTTTTTGCATCTCAAAAAAACTAAAAGAAAAATAACAGATGACACTAACTAAGACACACTGGCTGAACTGAAATGAACATTTATTTCCCATGATGTCTTTGTAATGCTTGTTTGCTGCAGTAGATGTGTTCTTTGTGCCTGCCACATCTGTTGGCCTTCATCTTCGGTCGACAGGCTTCGTGAATGCATCTGCCTCTGATGACAACTGTGTCAAAAATGGAAATTAATTGATCATATCACTAATCATGTGTATGTCATGTGTGGCTCTGTGTGTGTACAGGTGTTGAAGAAGATTGCCAGGTACATTAAGGACCAGAATGAGAAGATCTATGCTCCCAGGGGCTTGCTGCTGACTGACCCTATAGAGAGAGGTCTCCGAGTTGTATCCTCAACATGAAATCAATTATTTGATTATTGACCTCTCTGACTGAATCTGTTTGTGACATGAGATGATTTGTTTTGGGACTATTTAGTTTAGTTTAGATAAGTTTACTAATGACTATTTGTCTACATAAATGGAGCAACATAATTCCATTAATGTAACTAATTTGTTGATTGTCTAGAATGTTACTTATGTATTTATTGTGCATGCATGGCTGTATTTTCCCTGACTCACAATGTCCTAGGTTGAAATTACCATCTTCGAAGACAGAAGTATTGGCTCTGGAAGATAAAGAACACTGAGGTAAGGACATGCTCAAAACTGTTGTTATTCATTGACTTCAATGGAAAATTCTTTGGAGCTTCAGTTTGACAGCCTTCTAAAAAAAACGTTTCAGGAGTTTTCACAAAACACAGTTTGTCTCTATCATGTCATAATACATTTCATAGCAGGACGTGTAATCCAAACATGAAGCAGTGATGACATTTAAAACCCTAACTGGCTTTTGTCTGTTTATGCTCTAACAAGATTTGTTTTTTCTTCTTAGCTTCTTGTACAGGCTGAAGACTCTAAACAGATACTCCTCATCAATCTGGCAGCATGTGTTTGGATGTCTGCTTCACCTGAATGGCTGTATATAATTTTCATTTGATCATTTTCTCTGTTATTTATAAGTACTTTACTGTGTATCTCTTGTTAAATGTTTATGTTCATAAATGTGTTTCATGTCTTTTTTTATACACGAGGCCATAAAGAAATCATGCTAGTTGTCAAGAGTGCCCTTGTGTTAAATGCCATTTTTTGAACACGGTTATCCTGAGTGATTTAACTAAAGTGTATTTTTTGCCAATGATGCAAAGTACCAGAAATTGGCCAAGCAGTAATTTTTTAAAGGGTGTGTAAAACAATGTCTTTAAGTTGGCTGTAGCCTTATGTTGAGGCTATTTTTTGTCTACCTGTGCATGAATGGGATTCTTTGGGGGAAAGTGTGTGTTGTGAAACAAACATGGATTACACAAGTTCTGGACTGAGGATTCCAAACATGGAGCATGTTTACTGATAAGTCCATCACAAAATCATGATAACGTGACCCTGTACCTTTTGATGTGTCTTGTCATGTTACAACTGCACTAAAACTCATGTTATATGTTTCTCAGATGATGAATTTCTTGCATTGCGAATGTTATCCCCTTTGTACTTATCACTAAACACCACAGTAACCTTAAACTCTCCTAATTCCACAAATGAGTACTAGATTGTGTTTGATACAGCTGGTCTACTTTTCTTACAGATGTTCTGTTTTATCTAAATAAATGTTTTGGGTTTTTTTTGTCTCAAAATTTATTGTGCTTTTTGTGACTGTGTTAGGGAGACGTGGAAGTATTTTAGTTTCAAAAAGGGAGAAAATAACATACATTTAAGTGTAAAAATCACTATTTCGTTAGATTGCGTCGCAGATGTGTATACAGAGTGCTTTTATTTTGGAAAGAAAAAGACCGGAACCTCTTCTTGGAAAATTCAATCCATTTCCGGGTGATAATGGTAACTAGCTCCGAAATTACTGAACACTGCATGCAGTTAAATGTGATTGTTTTATTTATTTTTTTTCACTCTTGGGAACAAAATCTCACTGAAAACGGTACCAACTGAAGAGCAAAGTTGAATAATAATGGAAATAAGGCTACGCGTTCCCCAGTGTTCGGCTGTTAATTGGTAAAAAGGTTTGCTAGCTTAGAGTAAAATAGTGTACGAAGCGAAATCACAACATTACTACCTACTTTCCGTATGTTAAACTACTTTCAGGTATTGTTACTGTGGATAACATTTCCAACTTTATCCTGCTGAGCAAACACCGTTTTCATCTTGCATTTGTCTCAGGGTTGGTTTATTTTACCGTTAAGTCAACTTAGTATTAAATTCAGTTCACTGCTCTGTCACCGGGACTACGTCGTCTTTGTCCACCCTGGCGTTTCCCTGTTTTGATGGAATTTATCTCCCAAAGCAAGAAAATGAATTCTTGCATCTTGTCATGGAGGAGTTGGAAACATACGAACAGAGGAACAATCGCAAAAGGTAAGTCTGAGAACATAACAATGGGAAAGGGTAGAGATTAACTCAAGCATCTGGCAGGTTTGGCATTATTACTTCGCCCCTCGAAAGGGAGGAAAGGGTACTGTTTTTGGCTCGGTTTGTTTGTTTGTTAATGCTCTAGCAGCAAAACTATTGGTTGAATTCATACCAAACTGGGTTTATAGATTGCCAGTGACCCAGAATAGATCTCATTACATTTGGGAACAGCAGGTCAAAGTTTCAATTTCTTACGAATTTTTAAAATCTTTTTTCTCTCCCTGTACTTATAATGGGCGAAATTTCAAATGTCTGTAGCTGCAAAACTATTTGTTGAATTCATACCAAATGTGGTTTAGAGATCGCTAGTGACCCAGAATAAATGCTATTACATTTTTTGAAAGGTAGGTCAAAGTTAAAATTTTTACTGAATTTTTTAAATCTTTCCTTTTTTGCCCCATTTACTCATAATGGGCGAAATTTTACATGTCTGTAGCAGCAAAACTATTGGTTGAATTCATGCCAAATTGGGTTTATAAATTGCCAGTGACCCAGAATAGATGTGGTTACATCTGGGGAAAAGTAGGTCAAAGTTAAAATTTTTAATGAATTTTTAAAATCTTTTTTCTTTTCGCTTTTACTTATAATGGGCACAATTTCACAGGTCTATTAAAAAAATCAATTTTGTTTCAATTTCCTTAAAACTTGACACATATATAGAGGCAATTGATATGCTGACATCACCACATGCATAGACATGATGACATCATACATGCGAGGGGCGGGGTTTGTTTGACCTGGCACCACTTGTTATTTCAAAGTAAAATGATGCATCATGTTGTCATGCTTTGTGTCCCGGTCCAGTGTGCTCCTGTTCCCGCCTTTGCCCAGCAGACTGCGGTACCTGATCCACAGAACCATAGAGGACCTGCCACAGTTCACCACTTTTTCAGTAGGGGAAAGCTGGTGCCGTAGAGTAGTGGTCTGTTATTCTGAGCTCAGGTACTGACCTTACAAGAGCAAATCACATGTATATGTTAGTCAAGTAAGAAGTACATTTATAACACACTTTTTTATTTGTACTTTTTTAGGGCTGAATTGGAGGAAGATAGTGACTTGGAGAGCAACAATAGCATGAGTGAAGAATCCCTAAGAAGCAGGGAGGAGGCAGAAGGAGATGCCAAACCTAAACCTTCAGCGTCTCTTCGCAGTAGGGGACCCAAGAGGCCAGATAAACCACTTTACATGCCAAGAGCTGCACGGAAGAGACTGTCATTACAGAACTCACAAGGACCCTCAGGAGACCCGGAGTTGCCAAGTGCAGCGTCTGGTAGCTGCAGTTGCAACAATAGTTCCTCTGACCCTTTTTCCAGTTCTGAAACCACAGAAAACACAAAGTCCTCACCCACAACCAAACAGGAGCCGTTCCCCAGAGTAACAGACAGTGTTTCTGATTATGGTGCTGACTGTTCCCCACGTTGCCCCCAGGAGCAGAAACAAAACTTAGTGCTGAGTCTGCATGAAGCTGAGATAGAAATATTTGATGAGAGTCTGCCCGACATCACGTCCATGACACTGGAAGAGAATGAGAAGGACAAGGAGGATGTTACTGGTGTGTCACAGACAGAAAATGCAAACACAGACGATGTAACTGAAGAGGTAAACCAAAATCTAAAGGTTTTCTTATTACCTTGATGCAACTTTATATCGACTTAAATTCTGTTGTGTTTGTCTTCTCAGATTAAGGCACATCTGAAGGAGGGATTAACTATTTCCATTGAACATGTACACAATGACTACTCCGGTTATGAAAACGTGTTCATGAATTCAGATGAGTTCGCCCATGTTATCGAGATTTATGACTTCCCGTCTGTTTTCAAGACAGATGACCTCCTGGATGCTTTCACGGAGTACAGGTATGAGCAAAGAGCTAATATGTTTATACAGGTTTAATTATTAAATGCAGGGTTCGTATGGATGCTTGAAATCCTTGAAAATGCTTGAATTTCAATTTTGTGTTTTCAAGGTCTGAAAAGTGCTTGAATTTTAGTTAAAGTGGTTGTAACTGTAACTCTGTGAAGTGACATTTATTTTTAATAGTAACTCATGCCAAAGCTACTTACAGAGAGGTGATACATTGTGAAAAATAAAACTTGTGTGAGAAAAAAAAAAAGAGACTCTTGGTAAGTGTCAGGTCAAGGGAACATGCACATCTATGAGAAAAATCCAAGTTTCTCTTACGCTATTCTATATGCACTCATTTGTTAGCTTATTACTGTGATGTATAATAAATGCTTGGATTAAAAATATTGGTCTTGTTTTCTAGTCACATTGGTCCTTACATCATAATAGGATCAAGAATTAAAACAGTTTCACAATGCCCATTGAAACATGTTACTTTAAATCTGTGTCAATAAATCCAAAAGTTTCCAAATTATTTTCCTAAATTTTGACATTAGTGTAGCTTAATATGTTATTTAATACATCATAGGCAAATTTAAGTGACTTTTGAAGAAACTGTGTTACTGAGCATATTTTAAAATATTTTTGGTCAAAAATGTGATTTTATGCAATCATCATCCATACTATGTTTAAGTACTTACAAATACCTAATGAAATATGTAACACACATTGATATAGGTTATATATGGACAAAGATAGAGCCTATTGAACACCAAACATGGAACTGGGTCACCGCTTGACCTTACCTATAAATTTTTATCTTAATATTTGTCTTGGTGCAAGTGTGCCCAAAGAACACTAAGTGGCTTCCCTTTTTTTGGATAAAACTTTGTGTTCTCCTTTAATTTCTAAACTTTTGCTATTATGAAACATAATTTTAGATGTTTATAGCATAATACCATGTACATCATTGTGTTTAAAAAGTGAAAAAAATAATCATGAGTGTATATATATTCCCGTAAATATGGATTTGACCCCAGTGGTAAAGTGCTGTGCTGGAAAAATTTGAAAATGATCCTTAAAAGTGCTTGAATTTGACCTTGAAAAATGTGTACAAACCCTGTAATTAAGGTCTAGTGTGGAGGATGTAGTGGAGTGGAGAATCAAACTGCAGAAATGGAATAGAGTTGAATCGTTATGTTTTCCTTCATATATAATCTTGTGAAAATAACTTCCAGTGTGTTTTTTTTTAGTGATGTAGAGTATTTACTGAGGTAGTGGGTCACCTTCCACAGAGTCTACCATCTGTCTGCAGTAGCTCAGAACAGACTTCCTCCTCTTACTGTTTCTGTTTTATTGTGGGTGGTGTCCAGAGTTTGAGGTGCATTATTGTCACCTACTACATCTACTGTTAGAGTCTGGATCATAGTTATTACTATGATACATACTAAAACACCCAGAACAAATGAGCCAACAATGGCTGTGATGAGGACCTCCTACAGTTTTGCAGACACTGTAGGGAAGAGTGACGCCGGGGGTTTTAGATGGTTACAGTTTGCAGCTTCACCACTAAATATCACACACTGGTCCTTTCAGGTTGTATTGTACTGTATTTTAAGGATAGTATTCTAATTTAAGCACAATAGCTTAGAAGTCTCCTCTGTCTTTTACATTTACTCTTTGAAAACCGGGTCCATCTTAATTGTGTCTCAGATTTTTTCTGTAGTCACAATTTACAAAAATTTGATCTTGGAAAAAAAAAAAATAGCCCTACTAGTGTAGCTCAACCTAGATAAATGAAAGCAGTTATTCTGGGAAATGTTTATGAATTAATCAAACCAACACAGTAAACATGTTGCCTGTCCAGCCATCTGTCTTTCTCAATGAGAAATCCGTCTGGAATCATGGGGCTTGAATCCAAATATGAAGGCGGGACTAACAGCGCAGAGTCAACCAATCACAGATAAGATGGATATGACGCTTTTGTCAGAGAAACTTGAGAATACAGGGTGTAATCTGTAATTCAGTCCTTATTTTTGAATCAAGTTAATGGCTGACAAGAATTGTAAAGAGATTTGTGGACTTGGAACTGACTTTGACTCGCAACAAAAAGAAGTCGGTGCATATGACGCATTGCGAAAACACCCGCCCCTCGGTATAGAATAGATAGTGCATATTTCACAGCGATTGGCCCAATTCCAGACTGTTTTCTCAGTATTGAATACACTGTGAAAATTGGATGGCTGGCCAGGCAGCAAACATGGACTAAAACCTACTTTTGTATTCATCCAGTGATGGAGGAATGAAGATCAAGTGGGTGGACAACACACACGCCCTGGGGGTTTTCTCCAACGAGTCAGCAGGTCAGTCTTAATGGTTTTAGGAATGAAAGTTGAGTATCACAAACTGCAGTTTAATAATAACATGCATCACATATTTCCCTTTCTCTACTACAGCACTCCATGCCCTTTCCATCTGCCACCCACTGCTCAAGACACGAGCACTGGCTGATGGGAGTAAAAAAGCCAAAGGCAAGGCCATTAGACGAGCAGGTAAAGACATTCAGCATTAAACCCCTCTCTATATTCAGTTGTGATGTAGACGATACGGTGAATATCAGAGTAGTGCTGGGGGGTAATCTGTGAATCAGCTGAAGTCATGGGATTCTGACGCTCTGTGCTGTTGTCAGAGTTCATCCAGCCAGTGAAGGAACGTCCAAGGACAGACTGTGCTGTTGCCAGGCGGATGGTGACCAGAGCCCTGGGGCTACAGGGACGAGGACGGGTGCAGAGATACTGAGGAGACCTGCTAAGGCTGTTGGGAAATACAGGTGAACAGACTAACAAGTGAAATAGAGAGATTTAGGAACACTGTGAAGAGGACAGACAGAGCAAGACCAATATCCAGATTGCAGGAGTTGCTCTTATTTGATAATGTTAAAATATTTCACAACTTACAGCTATAAATGAAGGTTTGATGCGCTACAGAGCTGAGTCGAACACAGATGATGTTCTCTAGATGTAAAAGAACATGGGTGCGTGGTTCAGACCCCAGCAAAAATCACAAGTTTAATATTTCATTGAAAATCAGATGCATAGATTTCCATCACCATCAGCATTTATATTACAGTTTTAATATCTGTCAACAAGTGGTGCCAGACACAACAAAACCCCACCCCTCGCACATATTGTAGCTTATTTTGGCATCAATTCAGCTGCTGTCATGTCTATGGTGGTGATGTCGTCATATCAGTTGCCAAGTTTGAAGCAAATTGAAAGAAAATTGATGTTTTTTTTTATAGACATTTGAAATTTCGACCATTATAAATAAATGGGAGAAGAAAAAAGCTTTTAAAAAATTGATACAAAATTTTAACTTTGACCTACTTTTCCCAAAATATAATCGGATCTATTCTGGGTCACTGGTAATCTGTAAACCAAATTTGGTATGAATTCAACCAATAGTTTTGCTGCTAGAGTGTTATGAAACAAACTAAACCAAAATGTTTCTAAATATTTATTGCATATCACTCATCCTTACTACTGAATTCCCTGGAACTCTCTCCCTTTTCTGTGTCCTGGAAGGTTTCTTATCGTAGCGGAGAAAAAATGGCTTCCACATGGTCACTTCATCGCATTAATATGTGCAACATTTTGTACCTTGTCTTATTTTACTGCATCTTACTTTTGTGTATTTCATCTCTTTGGCGTTTCGAGGTCTTTGTAAAGCATTTCCATACACAGAGTTCATTTTATAAACTGGAATCTTTTTCCAACATTCTTTATTACAGAAAATGTAATGCTTTTCCACATTCACCCATGCATACAAAATAAAAAAGGCAGGAAGTAACAAGGGGCCCTTATAAAATGAAGGGCCCCTATGCTGAATTATAAAAAACTAATTTACAAAACAATGAAGAGCCATTTTCACATATTTGATTTTTTTTTTTTTTTTTAAAACAGTATATCCGTAATGTTTTTATAGTCCCTGACTGCAATAATTTAACAAAACGTAGACATGGAGACAGAAACTGAGGGATGTGATGAAAATAGAGCTGTATGTAACTTAACAAATGAGGATGGAAAATAAGATCAATAAATAAGACACTTTTAAAAGCCAGCTCAAGTATGTGAAGGACAAAACCCTTTGAGCACTTTTCTACTTGACTCGTTTCTTATGTCAGTATCTGACATCCTGTAAAAACGGAACACATACTGCAGTCCAAGCAGCTGTTGTAGATAAATCTACTGCACCATCGCTGGAGGAGTTTGGACAGACAACGTCCAATGAGCACCAAGATGAAACCTACATTTCAATGACAGTAAACGCAAGAGACTAAGAGATAAGAACACTTTCAGCTGAATGTGGTTAATAGTTTTTGCAAGCAGGCACTTCACTTTGCCATTGAATGACTGTCCATTGTGTGAGCCCTGAGCTCAGCCACAGGTCCACACTGCTCTGAGGAAGCACAACAGCACAGCCCCCCCTAGTGGTTGTCAATGTATACACGATTCCCCAAATGTGTCCATCGGGCTGCGGTCCGTCCTGGGTCTACCTGTGTGAAAGCTGGTTGGTCAGCAGTCCAGGGAACATGTCGTCTATTTCTGAACTCCGAGATCCACCTATGGGGAAAAAACAATTTCACTTAGAAAGAGACAGGAACCATGTGACACTCATGGCAAATGTTCTGGCAAAACACATAGACCTATGTCTGCACTTTTGACAGTATCTGAACAGAAAAGACCATAACCAGGGTTCCTGCAGGGTCTTAAAAAGTCTTGATTTTCCAAATGTATATTTAATACCTTAAAAAAGTCTTAAAAGGTATTAAATTATATATGATAGGTCTAAAGTTCGGTTGCCATAAACTGGTTGGCTGTGTTGTGTTTAAAAGTGTCTGTTAAATGTCCAAGCTGCAAAGAAAGTAACGTTAGTTGACTCGGTTCCACATTTTCCAACCCGACAGTGTATATTGAAATTAGGAACCAATAATTGGTAACTTTGCAGCCCCCAGTGAGAAATGACTCGGAACAATGGGAATCAAGGCGTTGGAGTAAATAAATACATTTTCCTAAATTCTAGAAGTCACAAATTTTTGCAAGTATGGCTGTGAAATAGACATTAAATTCTGATCTAAGTAGTCTTAAAAAGTTTTAAATTTAACTTGTAGAAACCTGTAGGAACCCTGGTAACACTCTTATTAATTAGTGATGAAATTACTGCACATGAACAAACCACTATATTTAGATGTACAAAGTGGATTTGTAGCATACTTGATTCTGATTGGCCAGTGTTAACATTTCTGTATATTAAACAGTTCTGAATGTAGATTTCGTCAGTCATTTGAAAATCTCAGTTGAAAACTACTAGGATTATATTTTAATTGTCAACTGTTTTGAATTAATAACACTTTATTTTAGTAATTGCTTTGAGTCATCTTTGAAGGAGAAAAAAATACAACTTTTTAATTCCAGCTTCTTAAATGGGAATATTTATTGGTTTCTTTTATTCTCTACAGTAGGAAACTAAATGTTTGGGTGTTGGATCAAACAAGACTCAGGACATTATGTTGGTCTTTGGGAAACACAGATTGAAAATTTTCAACATTTTGTGACATTTTATCAAACAATGAACTGATTACTCATGAAAATATCAATAGATTAATCAACAGTGAAGATAATTCAATGCAGCCTCAGTCAGATGATTAATTTCTTTTGTAAGTAGCCTTGTAATGACTTGGATCATGTACAGTGGGCCACTTATTATAATATAATAAACTCCAAGAGGGCAAGGATTGTACATTTCCAGATTTATTGTGTCTAATGCTACAGCATGACACTTATTAACATTATTTAAAATCTCTCTTCTCTTCACTAAGGCTGTACTGATGCTACACAGTGGTCAGATATGCCAACTGATCAGGATAAGGTCGACGACCCCCGGAGCAGACAGCGGACGTGGTGAAGCAACAGAGTGAACGAACCTCGATACGAGGTCTGCTCTGGTTCAAGTGTCCTTGATAAATGCACTGAATTATCAGAACTGCCCTTCTGTAGTTAAACCAGACCCTCGGAACACAACTGTTTCGGGTTCTGTTGTTCGCTCTTAGAATCACTACTAAGAATAAACAGGTCCGGGACGGTCGATGTGCAAATGGAAAATAGACACAAAAAATGTCAGGAAGGTTCAGTGTGTTTTCATATACATGCATGTTGACTGAAAGTGAGCGAATGTTCAAGAATGTTCAGTTTGTAGGGAATCTTTTTGTTTTTGTTTTTTTTAATCCTCTGAGGAGGCAGGACTAGGTATATAATTCTTTGTAAATAATAATTCTTTAATAATCAGATTTTTAAAATAACATCTATTTGTCCTGTCTCAGAGTTCAGGCAGTGAAATTTGTTCTGTAGCAGATGGTATTTCCTTTTATTTAAAAAAATGCAAAACAGTTTAAATAAATCCAGTTTTTTAACCATGACTAAACTGGTTGCAATAAGAAATAACATGAAAATGTTTCCAGAAGCTAGTGTTTAAAATAAACACATGTTATAAGTATTTTCTTATTTTTTTAAATTTCATTTTGTTTGATCATCTCTTTGGTATTTATTTTTTCCTCTTCTACCTTAGGTCATTTGTGTTTGGTTTACAAATTGTTCCAGGTTGTTTGTCACTCCATGTTACATGAAAATAGAAATGTCAGACATTTTTGATTAAAGTGTGAACAGATGAAACTTGAATGTAAACCACTTTTATTATTTTGTGACTTGTTCTTTATTTTCCCCAACAGGTGTCTAAAAGTCAGATAAAGCAACAATCTTTGTATTTAGTTCATTTTAATTTCCTGCCATATTATTTTGTGTTTGTTTTAATAAAACACCTACAGACAGGTGTCAAATTAAAGGGAAAGGAACAACATGAAGCATCTCAATGACCCATAAATACAGAATAAAAACATACTATACATTTAAAACAAGCCGAATTACCTGCAGCACCATCTGTGGATTTGTGATAAGATGCAAATTTTACCTACAATAATCTCTTTTTTTTTTACTCATCGTGAATCTTTGGTGCACAGACCTTCAGTAACGTCCGTCCAGATCAGCTTCATTTTTCCATGACATTAATTCTAGACCATTCTAATAAAACATTCAGTATTTGCATTACAGTACTGTTCATACTTATTAAATCATTCAGTGACCCTTCATCAGGGCATCATCATCCTCATCCTGAAGAGTCCAGTTGCAATGGAGTGTTTCTTTAATGTGACATCTGTCTGTATGATGATTCCCTGCAGAGTTTCTGAATTCAGCAACTTCAGAGGATTTAAGACTTGATTATAACACTATCTCATGTGAATATGAAAACTGTACATGTTTTTTTAATCTGATCTCTTGTATAAAAGATGTTTTAATGCTGTAAAAATGTTTAAAGATACAATTAAAAAACAGTATGTAACATTTATGGATTAAAATATCTAAAGGCCTATGTTTTATATTTTCTTGACTTGAGTTCTTACATTATACTCAGGGTGCTTGTGCAGGTCTTGAAAGTCTTAAAGTCTGGAATTTTGAAATTCTGTTTTCCAGACCTTGAAAAGTCTGGAATTTTGTGTGAAAGTCTTAATAAAGTATGGAAAAAAGTTTATCTCATAGTTGAATTTTAGAGTATGATTAAAGGCACATGATCTTGTACGATAAGGAAGACATGAGGAAAACGTATAAAACTAGATCTGATTTCACTATCGGTCAGTACTGGAGTGATTCTAGTGAAACATGTTATTGTGATATCCATGCACTTTTGTGATTTTCAAAGGTTTTGAAAACGTTTCCGTCAGTAAAGCAATTTACTGTCAATTATGCATTCATTCATTCATACATTTATTAAAATTAACTTTTCTACTGCACAAAACAGTTGGCACACAGGTATAAAAGTACATAAAGTCAACGGTCTGGGGGGAAAAAAATTGCAGGTTTGAAAAAGTCTGGAATTTTTATTTGAATAAAGAGCAAGTACCCTGTATACTAAATGTTTCCAACAATTTATAAAATCAGAGAAATTGCTAATTTCTGAGCTGTAAGTATGTTTCAGTGGTGTTACATCCTATTTATTGAGTTGAACTTTAGTGTTTAATGTTACCTGCAGCATTTTAACTGAAAGGGAAAGACATGACTTTGGTAATTATTATTAGATCACCTGTGAAATTCAATACCTTTAGATGTTCTGTTCTTAGAATATGGAAACACCAGATGTTCTTAATTGATGGTACTTGTTGATGAAGTGGGTTTTATATATTAAATACAACTTATTCCTTTCAAGCATTTGAGGTGTTTTGGCCTCTGCCACAATCTGGCAATTTTTCAAGTCACATTTATTACAAGTTAAAAACTTTCCACTACTTTCACTGTGGTCCAATAATTATTACCACAGCTGTATTATGCAGATGTATGCCACTAAAAATCATGTGATAACTGTAAACTATTTTATTGCCTTAATGTTGTAAATGAATAAGCTGTTTAGAGTTTTTATTAAGAAAGGTCATAATGGAGGTAGTGGATCTCTAATGCAGTGATATTAACATTAACAGAAAATACATACTGTGCATTTAAAATCTGAAATGTAAATACTGGGTTTGTCAACTTCACATCAGAGTGAAAATAGACTTGATTTTTCCGTTTTCTGTCCTGTTTAGTCCTCCTGATGGTCATGGGGTCTCGTATTTAAATCAGTTAAATTAGATGAACTAAAGCAGATGAGATGATGATGATAAAACTTGGGTGTTTCTGTTCTCACCTATATGACAGTTGTACGTCCAAATCCGATGTCCGTCGTACCGGCAGCGACATTTCATAATGTTGTTTGTGTAGTCTGATTCTGCAACCTCATAGTTGGGGTTTATCACCACCTGGAAGAGAGCAAAGAATAATGTTTAGGCACTTTTATCCATATTTGTCCTTTACAACATAAAACGCACCATAAGTAGATTATTAACAGAGTGACTTTACATAATAACTGATACAAAAAGTTGTAGGTTTTTGCTTCAGAATTTGCAAATGTAGGTATTTTTTAGCTGCCAAAGGGACCATCAGAACACCAAAGCCACCTTAAAAAAACCTGCTGACTCCTGTGTTCTTAACAGGGTTGGAACGGATGCTTGAAATCTTTGAAAATGCTTGAATTTCAATGTTGTGTTTTCAAGGTCTAAAAAGTGCTTGAATTTTAGTTTGTGCTTGAAGGTGCTTGCAATTATAACTCTGTGATGTGATTTATTTCTTTTTAATATTAACTCTGCCAGGTTAGACGGTAAACCAAAGCTACTTATAGAGAGGTGATACATTTTGAAAAATAAAACTTAATGTCAAAAAAGAAAATGTGTTCTCAGGTCGACTCCAGGTACATTTTTATGTTAATCTTTGGTTCGGTCCGAGTGTGTCTGAAGAACACCAAGTGTCTTCCCTTTTTTTGAATAAAACTTTGTGTTCTCCTTTAATTTCTAAACTTTTTGCTGTTATGAAACATAATTGTAGATGTTTATAGTATAATACAATGTATATCATTATGATAAAAATTGAAAAGAATATGAAAAATTTGTATAGGTATTCCTGTAGATATGTATTTTACCCCAGCGATAAGGTGCTGTGCTGAAAAAATGTGAAAATTATCGTTAAAAGTCTGCGAAAACTGCTTAAATTTGACCTTGAAAAATGTGTATGAACCCTGTCTTAATTTATGTTGGTCTGGATGAGACAACACTGAGGCAGAGAGTCAAACAACAGCATGTGCAGACGTGGAAAATGTCTGTATTCGTTTGGTCTATAAAACTACACTGGCTGCAGATGAGACAATCTTTCCAGCAGCAGATATCAACTCTGGCTAGTCCAGCAAACAAAATGTTCTTTTGTACCTGGAAGATGTAGTCGCCGGGCAGCACGTCTGTGATGTCGATCCACTGGCAGTCAATGTCGTGTCTGTAGGTATCCCAGCAGCCCACAGTGATGCCCTGAGCCCCGAAGTTTGCACATTCATACCTCTTCTGAATACCTGTTAATATGTAGAACAGTTTTGGTTTCTTTGATTCAGTTTTATCCACATATTTTCATCAGATTAAAACTGATATTCTTGAAATGATAGTTTATGACTGATGTAATGATTATACCAGAGATGTTTCCAGCATAGGAAGAAGAAAAGGAAAAGTGTTGGAGCCATATTAGAGTGTATAGGATGTATATGTTTATCTATTGTTGACTTTAACCCTTCATCCAAAATGTCAACCTTAGTGTATTATCAGAGGACAGAACAAGATTTTATTACTTTTGAGAAATGTTTCAAAATTTTGTATTATTTTGCTTTTTATGTTGAAAATCAAGGTTAATGAAGTTACCATATTTGGTTCCTTGCCCATAAGCGGAAAAAAAAAAAATCCAAGAAGTATATATAAAAAATACAAGAAAAACACATGTAAAGTGAAGGGAACATGTAGTTTAGAACAACAAACAAAAGTGCTGATCCAGACACCTTCATGCAGAGGTGGACCTTACAGACCCTGTAGACCACATTGGACTCACTGTCATTACTGTAACCGTTGCTGTCACTGTCTTGTAATGCATGCGGAAATGACAAAAAAAATGTCACTTGCTTGATAAAGGGTTAAATACTGATTATTTTCTCTTGGGTATCTGAATCTGAAGAAATTTTTAAGACTAGAAATTAAAAACTATACATCAGTGGCTGCACTCTGTTGATGGTGAAAGAGCATCATGGTTCACAGAGCAGAGCCTCGGAATAATGAATGAATAATGAATTAAATTATCTAATAGAGAAGAATAAAGACAATGTGTTCTTTACCTTCATCACAATGGGTGTCCTCCAGACAGAAGCTGGCTTTGTGTCCTTCTGCCACCTTAGTGCCGTTCAGACTCAACAAGTCATAGTGGGTGAAAACCTCCATACTGTGGAAATGTCTGGATGGGATGGAGAAAAACACAACTTTGACACATCCTATATAATGTTTATATGCCATATTTAGCTGCTCCAAAACCACCTGTACATATATCTGTGTTGCTTCCTCATCTGGCGTCTGAGTTTTGGCTCAAAATGTAAAAGGATTTTCTTGTCAAACTCATTTTAGTTCAGGGGCTGCATACAGACCAATATGACCTAATGTGGACCTGACCAATAAAATAACTAAATAAATAATAACAAAAAGCTATAATGTAATATAATGTCTTTATAAACTTTTGTTTTTTAGAGTGAAAAAGTAAAATTACATTCTAAAAATATTTACATCTACAAACGATCCTTTAAAAAATGGGAATAATCTGAACAACGTGAAATTTCTTAATAAGTGCAATTTTTAGACAATATTCTGCCTCAGTTTATTATTTACCTATGTGCATTACAACGTACAGATCACAGTGGATCTACAAATACACAAAACATTTAATAACCACTATTTTTCATAAGACATTCAGGTTATTCACATTTTTTTGTGAAAGAATAGTTTGTAAATATAAAAATTTTCCTGTAAATTTACTTTTTTACACTAAAACAAAGAGAAAAATTTGGAGTTGTCATTAGTTATAGGTTATCATGATACTAACCAATTTGATCTCAAATGGATCATACCAGTAAAATAGTATGTGACACTGGAACTAAAATGAGTTTGACACCCTTGACTGTTAATATCTTCAGTGTAATTTTTGCATTTCACATTTTCATCCCATGGGCTGGGTTGGATCTTTTGGTGGGCCGGTTTCGGCCCGCAGGTCGTATGTTTGACACCCCTGTCCTAAATAGTATCAGCAAAAGCACAGGGGTTAAAGGTCAGAGTATTAGCCCTTCAGGAGCTTTTGACATCCGGCACTGGCCTTAACAACAGTTACAGCTCATATTTAGAAACACAGGTCAGGTTTCATACAGGATTCAAAGCAGGTCTTGTTGAGGTCTCACCTGTGACATTCGTGCCAAATCCAGGACTGATGACCCGCCCGCGGCCTGAAGTCTGATTGGCCGTTGTTGTGGATCTGTGAGGAGAAGCGGAACAGGCGTCGGTACGAGGTGGAGTCAGCTTTGTCGGCGCTGCTGGACAGACAGCGCTCCTCCTGGGCACACTGGAGGGCATACATGGGCCTGTCCTCCAGGTAGCTGGTCTGCTCCACAACCTGTGAACTGAGGACCAGGTCTGGGGCCGCTGGGGGGATGAGATTGGTGTGGTTTAATCAAAGTACCTAATAAACCAGTAAGACATCATGTATAGCAGGACTTTATCTTATTTTACAGTAACTGATAGGAAAACTGTACATTATTCGGCTTATTACTGGAGAAATTAACATTTTGATTAAAAAAAATATATATATATATAGATAGTAAAAAACACGGACGAAAATTAAAAGCTTTCCAATGCCATCATGCAGCAAGAGAGCTACTTCATCATTTTGTACTGAAAGATTCATCTTTGTCCTCTAATCTCTATAGTCTTATACTTACTTACTCTTATACATATATACTGATAAGAAGAAAGCTAGTCTATATTATAAAAGCCAAGTGGCCTGTGTGTGTGTGTGTGTGCGCGCACGCGTGTACGCATGTGTATATGTGTGTGTCTCAGGAATCACACAATAATGGAATTGTCAATATTTATCATCTATTTTTCTATTACTTTAGTAGTCCGGCTCACTTGAGGTCATATTTGGGCCCTGAACTCAAATGAGTTTGACACCCCTGTTCTACAATGTGTCCCAACCTTTTTGGATATGGGTTGTATTATAAAGATACTAAACTTAGGGTTGCTACAGCTTTCTACAAGTTAAATTTAAGACTCTTTAAGACCTTTTTAAGTCTACTTAGAACAGAATTTACTTCCTATTTCACAGCCAAACTGGCCAAAATTTGTGACTCCTAGAATTTAGGAAAATATATTTATTTACTCCAACACCTTGATTCCCACTGCCTTGAGTTATTTCTCACCAGGGGCTGGAAAGTTAACAATAATTGGTTCCTAATTTCAATATAAATCGTCAGGTTGGAACTGAGTCAACTAACGTTAGTTTCGTTGCATCTTGGATATTTAACAGTAAGTTTATGGCAACATAACTTAAGTCCTACCATATCAAATGTTTTAAAGACCTTTTTAACGTATTAAATGCAGATTTAAAAATTCAAGACTTTTAAGACTTTTTAAGACCCCGTGGGAACCCTGTAAACTTATATCATCTTACTTTGTGTACAGGAGACTCCGGCAGCGAAGCGTCCGCCTCCTTTGGGACAGTCGATGTGTTTTCCATGATGCAGACACTGATCCAGGGTCAGCTCAGTCCCTGAACACCTCACTCCACTCATCACCACATTATCAGCTGAGGAGTCTCCCTGCCAATACCAGGTCTCCTGTCAAAAAAAAAAAAAACATGCAGAAAACACAAAATATTTAGCTAAAAGTAAAACAAATGAAGTCTAAGTCTAAACAGATGAAGAAGATCATCTTCCTCAAAGTGTTTTGGAAAATAAGTTTTGTGTGGGAAGGTTTGGAGCAGAGACATTATCGTAATTTTCCTCCTGCAGATGATTTGGAGACACGTAATCCCACTTGTACCACAAGGCAAATCCAGTCACAGGGGTGCTCTGCTGTCCTCACAGTCCTGACTCAGCCTCTTTACAGTATTTTACAAAACCACAAGCGTATCTACTGTAGGAGCAAAAACTCAAACTTTTTCCATTATCTTCTGCGGAAGTGGAGGATTCATGAGACTGAAATTGGGCAGTGGGAGTAGTGGCTGGTGGGCTGAGGAGAGGGGCAGACGTGCAGCAGTACAGTTTGAGTCATTTGTTCCGTCTGGTGGAGGGGTCTGCCTGCAGAAGTATTTAAACATCAGACAGGAAAGAGTCTCTGGCACAGGCTGTGTTTCATGAATCCCTACTTGTGCTATCATAACAAAGCGCAGACGTTTGTTACCCCCGAGTCTGCCGTTAACATGAGAACCCTTATGCAACAGCAACCTGGATGTCCTAACAAAAAAGGACACGTAATTATGATACTGTGACTTACTTATTTGACTTGGCACAGAATGATCCACGATATAAGGTGAAATAACTACCTATTATTACAAGCAGGTCAAAATATTCTTGACTGCAGGGTGAGTGATCTAGCAGTAACCGCAAATGCACGATGACATGTTTATGTGTTGCTCTATTAGAAGTGCTCTGCGCATAATTGTCCCAGTGTGAAGTAAACAGCCTCCTTCTGAATCAGTCCATGTTCCGCTCATAAACCACCCTCCTGTTATCAAAGCACGTCCCCATGATTCACACATACTTTCCAGACTTATATCATATTAAACCACATATGCACGATGAGTTCTGCTTCTAAAATACCAGATCATAAAGAACACAAGTGAGCGTGGGGGGTTTTAATCCTTTATTGGGCCAGTGACTATTTTTGGTAATTTCCGCACACATTACACGACAACAACAGTTCCAGTGAGGACACACGAGTCAACAATCTCAGGTCCAATGTGGTCTACAGGGTCTGTAAGGTCCACCTCTGCATGAACAGTGAGTGTACCTGCTTTGTTAGGTACCATGAAGTAATGGTACTAATGTAAGGAATGATGTTCAAAGGGATAATGTGGATGTGGACAGGGGTCTGGATCAGCACTTATGCTGGTCTAATGTTCTAAAAGTGATGTTCTAATGTTATAAAATATATGTTCCTTTCACCTTACATGTGTTTTTCTTGGATTTTTTTCTATTTAGTTTTTGGATTTTTTTTCGCCACTTATGGGTAAGGAACCAAATATGGTAACTTCATTAACCTTGATTTTCTACATAGCAATAAAAATTTTTGAAAAATTTCACAAAAGTAATACCGTCTTTTTATGTCCTCCAATAACACACTAAGCTTGAAAATTTGAATTTAGTTTAGTTTATTGTTTATGTGTCAGGGACAATGTACAAATACATTAATCTCAAAGGAAGGAGATGTTTTGCACCAGAGTTAGCTACAAACCATTGCCATCTGCTGTCCTGGGGCAGGTGCGCACACAATATATGTTTGTACACAAACATTTAGATTACATGAAATTCCAAACTAACATTAGCTCACAATTAAAATAATTAAAAACTTATATTTATTTCAATTTTATAAATTTCATATTGTTTTTTTTTTTTTAAAAGGCAATTTCATCATATTTCATTCCTAAAAACGCAGATTTCAAAAGTCTACTTGTCTTAATTCATCAACCATTAAACATACATTAAAAATATTTACCAGTGAATATATAACACTAAACACTAACTCTATATTAAAAACATGTCAGTGCATCTCATGTTGGCACAGTTGGGAATTGAGGATATGTTTTTTAAAATTTTGTAATAACTATTCAATAGACAACTTTAGACTGTCTGGCAGCTTCAGAGTATTTCTATAAGTGATCTATAAAGGGTTAACTTCACTGGACTCTTACCATGAAGGGATCACTGGGGTCAACTTTAAAAAGGAAGAAGTTCACGTAAACCTGACAGAAGTGTGACGTTGTCAGTGAAACTTCAAACAAGGAACCAAAGCTTTCCCTGACGCCCCTGCTGAGGATTTGAACTTTTATTTGTGTCACAGGTTTAACACGGCTGACCTGTTTACTGTGCAGAGTGTGTTTGTGACGTTTCTAAGGCCATAGGCATCAATAAAACTGTGATGGAGAAAAAGTTACTGGCATCCACCAGAACACAGACACCGACAGGCACTGAGGAGGATCAGGGTACCGAGTTCATTTACAAACAGCATCTCCATGGAAACAAGACCACTTTATGATTAAAGATCAAATGAACTTCACCATGCAACACTGTCACTATTATATAAAGGGAAAGTATGGCTATAAGCTGCAAAATGTCCACAAATTATATCATATGGATCATAGTACTGTACACTTGGAATGACAACGTACAAAGACAATAAAATAAAATAAAATAAAATAAAATAAAGAGACAGGGGATTTTCATCCAAATGCATCACAAATTTCAACAGAATTTTCAGAAAATTGGCAGAAAATGTGCTAATTTATGCATGTTTCTATCTACTCTAATTGTGCAAATATTAGGAGTTCTTCCATCAGACTCAGAAACACTTTAGTAATTTTAAAATGGGAAATTATTGAAATTGTCGTTGACCATTATCATCTTTAATCATCATCAACATCATGGTTTAAATCTATATTAACAAGGTACTGATTGGGAAACTAGGTTTAATACATTACAAGCCAACAGCTTCCAGTTACCAAAAGCATCTCATCTAAAACAAGATTTTGAAACACTAATCTATAATAATTTGAGTAAACTCCAGTTTCTCAGCTGCATCAGATATAATCCACTGGATATTGAGAGGCTCAGTAATGATTGTGGAAATGACATCATATTCTGCTTCATCAGTTCGCCACTAAAACCCATGTATTTGATAAATGGTTTGAATTTTTAGGTTTTTTTGCCAAGAAAAAAAAGAAAAAAATCACTTTTCCGTCAATTTCTTTTTGTTCCGAAATACATAGCATGAGAATTTACTCTTAGATTTTATGAACATCTATATGGTCAGTAACTTAAATGTAGGCACATACCTGATTGGAAACAGCATGATGCAAAAGTGTTTTCAGATACCTTTTTTTATGGAATGTTCTGTGCAGTGGACAGTGTTTTTGTTTTTGGGTAAAGCTGTGAAACTCTCGTCCCCTACAGAGGACATAAATGCATTGCTGGGTCTCAGGAGGATTTAGTGGAAGTGAGTGAGGACAGTTCAGTGAATGTTAGAGATGTTACCTGAAAAGCGTGGCTAGCGAAGCCCAGGCCCAGCTGTTTGCACACCACCATGGCCTCCATGGTTCCCCAGCTCTCACTGCATACTGTGCCCCAGACCAGAGACCCGTTCCTCTCTGCCAGAACCTCCACACGGCCCTCATAGGGATTACGGCCACCACTTAACCGAAGCTGAGGATGGAGATAGACATGAGTTCCATGCAGTGCTCAACAGAGAAAACACCAGTTGTTTGTTTTAGATTTTGGGTATTGGAGCTCTGACTCACTCTGTTGTGGAAGCCCATGGCGGGGACGTTACACTTAACAGCTGCATCTTCCTCATGGCTACAGCCCAGAGCATCTCGATTAAAGTAACACTCTGTCAGAGACTTTTCGAACCCTGAACACTCTACCTCATTCATGTGGACCGGACCGATCCCTACAGGAAAAAAAAAAAAAAAAGACACACATTCGTCACATTACTTTTCATTTCTTGAACTGGTGACTAAACATAACTGAAGTGTTAACGTCATGCCCATTACTGACCAGAAAATTCCACTAAGAGGAGTCATCTACATATTTCCGTCATAGAAAAAAAAAAAGACTTTCGTATTACACAACAAGATTTGGGAAACACAAGTCATTAATTCCTAGTATTTCTGAATGAGAAAACATGAGCTTCATCTGCTTGAGTGTTTCATTGGAACAACAAGTTATGCTAAAGACAGATTTCCTGTTCCCCTGAATAACCATGTGAAGGAAATGAGCAGTGAGCTATGTCAAATCAAAATGAGACGCTTGAGACCTTTAAAACAGATAAATTCTCTCGCTGCACTTCTTTCCAAGTAAAAAATATGTGTAAGTGTTCTCTCCGTTCAGGTTTTTCCCCCATGTGAGCGAGCAGGAATGTCTCTGGTGATTTAAGATCTGAATGTACAGCCAGAGGTGGAGACGATGTAGGAACGTTAAGTCACACACTGTGGAATCCTCAAAAAACAAGACAGTTACTTGAAAGCGACATTTCATTTTTATTGATACTTGTTTCGTCCACTCTGTGATTTCTGAAAACCAACGTTGATGATGTTTTCAGCCGGCATTCCGTGTGGGTGCCACTTTTGGAAACAGTGGTCAGGTCTTTAAAAACATCTCGCCGTATAACCTTGTGCATTCTCCAACAAAGAATTCCTCGCCTAAAGCCCATAAAGGGTGTTTTCTTTCCTGGAACATTTTGTGCACTTTTGGTTTTGTGCTGAGAAAACGGACAATGCACATATGAATCTAGTAATTCTGTGGTATATTGCATTTCGCAGAATCAGGCTCTGGGTCAAGGTAAAAAGATTCATGTGCTCCTACATATGTTCCTTAAAGTCTCCTTCACATTTGGCCTGTACTTTTATGTGCTGACTTCAGGTCTAGACCGACTGAAGTTGAGAACAAAACAGGTGGTGAAAGATAAAGAGGAAGAGGTGGTGTCTGGTTTTAAGGTACACCTTACATTTTCACAGCTGGGAAAGTTGTACTTGGACTTTTGTTGAATATTTATGCTGTAAATGTGATATCATCCAAGTTAAAATGTGAATTCATTACTTTCTACAACATCTGTCTGTGTAGGTTCTCATTTGCCCAGGTCATCGTTCTTCTCGGTTCAGCTGGACTGGTTTAGCTCTTTTGAAAATGTTTCGTCTCTCATCCAAGAGACTTCTTCAGTTCTGAAGATATGGTACATACAGTTGTGCTCATAAGTTTTCATACCCTGACAGAATGCATATGGGACAGTCTTGGATGTCCCAACATGACAACGCCATAAAACACAAGGCTAAATCGACCAGTCATTAGCTACAGCAGAAAAAAGTGAAGGTGAAGGAGTGGCCATCTCAGTCTCCTGACCTTAATATCATTGAGCCACTTTGGGGAGGTCTCAAACATGCAGTTCATGCGAGAAAACCCAAAATCTTAAAGGAACTTAAGGGGTTTTGCCAAGAAGAATGGGCAGCTTTACCATCTGATAAAATAAAGAGCCTCATCCACAACTACCACAAAAGACTTCAAGCTGTTGTTGATGTTAAAGGAGCCAAAAGAGAGTATTAAGAACTAGGGTATGTCAACTTTAGATCAGGGTCATTTGGATAGTTTCTGTTGTCAGTATGATTTAAAAACAGCAAACACATTTGTTTGATTATAAATGTCTTCACCCAACCACTAGCCACGAGTGAAAGAAAAATTTTTGTATTATCATTCATATTCTCTGAAAAATGGCCAAAGAATCACAATTTCTGCTAGAGTACGTAAATGTATGAGCACAACTGTATACGTGATTACATTTATAGGAGGGTACAAAAATCCTAAAAATTATGGGTAAACACTATGGATCCTACCTTGTCCCATTCGAGCTCCCGTCAGAGCCTCTTTGGCGCTGCCGAAGCCCAGTTCTCGACACACCACAGTGGCCGCTCGGATGTTCCAGTTGTCATCGCACACCGTCCCCCATTCGCCGTTTTTCAACACCTCTACTCGGCCTTCTCCGATCATCGCTCCACCTCTTAAACGGACCAGGGGTTGCTACAAAAACAGCACATGAAGAAGATGAAATCAACTTGAAGGATCTGCCTCAGAGTCAGATTTTTAGATCAGCATCTTGTACATAAATAAATAAATCAGGTTGTTCTACTTCAGGTGTAGATTATTATGAGCAGTGTTATATTAAATAAAACACATGTTAAAATAATATGAACACACGGTAATATTTAATCTGATGGTTTGATTATGAGCAGTGTTATATTAAATAAAACACATGTTAAAATAATATGAACACACGGTAATATTTAATCTGATGGTTTGAAAGTGCATTTGCTGAAATATGACAGTTTATCACATATTTCTCCAGACAGAAATCAAAGAGTTACCTAGGAATTAAATACACAAATACGTACAAAACACAGAGAAACACTGATGGTTTGATTGTATACATGACAGATGTTTAGTCTTTGTCCAATTCAACCTTCAAATGTTTCCAGATGGCTGAATACACTGCCACTTGATTAATACGCAGGAAATGTTGTAATCCAGTACTGGAATGTATTACGGTAGAGTCGTGCTTGTACACTCAAGGCTATATTCACATGAAAAGTATTTGTGATTCATGTAGCAATATATTGCTGTAGCACAAACACTATAAACCCACTGTAAAAACTTATTTCTTTCTTTTTCAAGTGCAATAACACAGTTACCAGTAACTCTACCTGAGCAGAGGTCAGACTAATTTGTTGGACAAATACAAGCGTCTGCAGGGTGGTCAGTGTTACTCACATAGGAGGAATATTAACCACTTGGCACCATATAATGACTTGTTGAAGTGGGGTTTGATATTTTTCAGTTTAAAGCCAGTCTCCCACATATAAAGACTGGGAGCAAAGCATGCTTCTCCTTTAATAAGACCACTCAGTTTTCCATGCAGCAAAATCACTAAAATCCAAAGCAATAATTGAGCTTAAATACACTTTAACCACATTCCCTGAAGTCATGAGCATTTCTACTGTATTTGTAAAGACAGACTGACAGACTGTATTTGTACAGTTTTCTGTCTTATGATGTCATTAAGAACAGTTTTAAAGCATGAACATATCCTTTTACAAAGTGATACATGATGGAAAAAGTAAAAATTACTTCAAGACCGGAACAAGAAGACACTGAAAACTGTTGGAGACTTTGGTCTGAATGTTTATCTTTATTTAGATCAAACTTTAATTGAATTAAAACTAATATGTCAAGTAGATGTAATGATATGAAAATTTTGTATCACGGTTACTGTGACCGAAATTATCACGGTATTGTTGAAATGTGCTCAAAACGTTCAAAAAGTACTTATACACACAGTGAAATAATTTAACAAAGTTGTATTTTGAAAAAACTAATAAAATAACATGCACAATGTACTTCCTGCAAACATTAACATGTAAACATCAAACATACAAATGTGCATTAAAGATGGCACCTTATGGCCATTAGAGATAACTGCACTAAGGGTGGGAATTGGTAGGATTTTATCAATATCAATGCCATTGTCGATTCTGCTTACCAATCCAATTCTCCTATCGATTCCCGAGTGTTTTTTGAGTGGGAAAAAAAGTAGTTGGACAAGTCATAGTGGAGCTTTATATTATATTTGCTTTAATATTATATTTACGATTCTTCTGAGTCTGATACCTTTACAGTTTAACAACACACACATTTATACTTATTATTTATTTTCTGTTTATCTTTTCATTCAATTATAACCTACTTTTCTTAGCCATAAAATCCTTTAGTGATCCTTTTGTGTGTTTTTTGTGTATATATACATATAATTTTGATATTATAATTTGCCTTGTGTTATTTGTTGATTATTTTTTGCTGTCATTTGCTGCTGCATATTATTATCATCATTGCGAAAATTGGTGGCTTTACAGGTTGTTTGTCAATTTTGTAAAAAGAAAGAAAGAAAGAAAGAAAGAAAGAAAGAAAGAAAGAAAGAAAGAAAGAAAGAAAGAAAGAAAGAAAGAAAGAAAGAAAGAAAGAAAGAAAGAAAGAAAGAAAAAGATTTTTCGGATCTACCTCGATCCTGTAGGCCTTCCTGAAGCCGGTGCTGACGCTGGGAGCGAAGGCCCGTCCAGGTATGCAGCTGATCACCACAGGCATCCCCTCCTGACATGTGCTGTTGCCCTTCAGCTCTATTTCATGGCCCAGTTTACAGTCAGAAAGGTCGGCCTCGTTGCCTGTGCAGTTCACAGAGAAACCCCAGTAGTTCTTCTTACGCCTCGTGGCCAGCAACCTGAAAAAAAACAGCAGTCATTTTAATCACTGCAGAAAAAAACAGCAACAAGTGGTGCCAGGCACAACAAACCCTGTTCCTCACACATATTGGAGCTCATTTTGGCATTGATCCAGCTGATGTCATCATGTCTATGCGTGTGCTGATGTCAGCATATCAACTGCCAGTATATATGTGCCAAGTCTGGAATAAATTGAAACAAAATTGATGTTTTTATGGACATGAAATTTCGCCCTTTGGGGAGAATTTTTTTTTTTTTAAATTCCTAAACAGTTTAAACTTTGACCTACTTTTCTCAAAATGTAATGAGATCTATTCTGGGTCACTGGCAATCTATAAACCAAATTTGGAATGAATTCAACCAATACTTTGGCTGCTAGAGTTTTAAACACACAATAAAACAAACCGAACCAAAAACAATACCCTTTGCCTCCCCTTCGAGGGGCAGAGTAATAAAAATAACACTCTGGATTGTTCAGCCAGACAGAGGTAGAAGTCAGAGGAACTCTCACCTGCATTTATTCTATTTGATATAACTGCAGATGACCTGACACTTTCATACTGCTATGGAAAAGTGAGGCCAAAATATTCCTGATGACACATTTAATCACCTTACCTGTCTGAAAACACCTAATATAATAAACAAAAATCTTCTGACATTAGTCTTCTTTCCTCTCAAACCACGTAAATAACAATATGATGAGAGAATTAATGGGATTTTTACTCAATGATGCCAACAAAATTATCATACGCTGAAGCTTTGATGAATAATAAAAGATCTAACAATGTACAGATGTATAACTACAGGCAATCTACTACTTTTACCATTTACTTTTAGTTCGTTTGTGGTTCTTTAAGTCATACAGCAATGCTGCTAAAGGCATACATCGTTCTAAAAAGTGTTTATTTAATCTGGTGCGTTCAAGTGCTGGCAAGAGTGTGTGATATTCAGGACTCTGCCATGACCTGCTGAATTGCATTGTACTCTTAATGCGAACAGTCTGTTACAAAGCTCCTCAAAACTACAGATGTAAATGATTTTCCAAGTCACAAATGTTTCTGACAGTTGAACTGCACTCATCAAAAACAAGACGGTCTAGGATGATACAAAAAACAGTACACATGTACAGTATGCATCATAATATACCACACATTTAAAGTATTAAAGCATTGTAATATTTTACCAGTCTTTCCCACAATTACATAATAAAGAGTTGTTTTATGAGAGTGTTTTCTGTGGGTGGTTTAATGATGCACATCCTTTGCTGTGAGGCATAACGGGGGTGTTGTGAGAATATTTTAACATTTCTCTGACCCTGCAGTTAATAGGAAGTTGGCTGCTTAGGGTCAGTGAAGATGCCCTAAAACGGTTCTGGACCTTGAAAGCAGCCGACCGTGTAATTAAATCTGCATGACGTTCTTTTAAAGCTTATCTAGATGTTACACACAAAGGCAAGTGTTGATTTGAAGATGGTGATTTTCCTGCTTTGAACGATGGGAGGAAGCCAGAGTACAGGGTCTGTGATAATGGATGGATGAATTGGCTTCTGGTGAAATCTAGAGATGCCATTTTTGGTTCATAGCTTTGACCCTTAAAGACCCAAACAGCCACTGGCAATCAGATCCATCTACTGATCTGAAATGTTTAATACCTGTTGAGCCACTAATCTTATCAATACATGGAAATAATTGGTGTAAAATACAGTTTGTCATCTTTTCATGGTCATCAGATATGACCCACTTGGATGTTCAGAGGCTCTGTAGTTACCATGGAAACACCGTCATCTTCTACAACATTGATTCACCAGTAAAACCCATGGAGTTGGATCAATGACAGTGGATGGAGACACTGTGATTATGTTCAGTTAATGATAGATCTGCTGCAAAAGTCACTTTTTCCTCAGTTTTTCTGTTTTGTCATAATAAATTTTTAAATAACTCTGTTTGCATGAACGTCTGAATCAAATATAGGA
Organism: Sphaeramia orbicularis; assembly: GCF_902148855.1. Taxonomy (NCBI): domain Eukaryota; kingdom Metazoa; phylum Chordata; class Actinopteri; order Kurtiformes; family Apogonidae; genus Sphaeramia; species Sphaeramia orbicularis. The sequence goes on along the minus strand of NC_043961.1, from coordinate 19,939,643 downwards.
TATTACATATAGGAAAATATATGATTTACAGTGAAAAATTCAAAATACAGTGGATAATATTATAATGAATGGTGATAAATCACTTAGGAAAGGTTAAATAGAGTAAAAAAGTAGCACTGGGTCTTTATGGGTTAATTTTGTTCAGCTGATAAAATACACCCTTCATGTGATCCTTCAACGCTGATGAAAACTATGCAACACCACATACACTTAAGACCACATAAGTTTTGTGATGTTAAGGGTAAAAAGTCCTTATTGCTAGTTTTTGCTTTGATAAAATGAATGAATGAATTGTTTATTTTTGGTTTATACATCAATCATTACACTTAGTATAATTATTATAATAAACATAAAAACCAAAAAAGGAATAAGTTAGAAGCAAAAGCTTATTCTTTGCTTAACCTTTTCCCCTGATCCACTGCTTACATTAAATTCAATGTCTACAGCATCAAGCAATCTCATTATAACAAAAGAATTGATAACAACAAAAACATATCTACCATCTCAACTTAAAATTCTTGAATGATTTTATACTGAAGGCCTTTTTTAAACTTTGTCAAAGAAATGAACGACTTAAATTCATCATCAAGTCCATCCCATAATTTTACCCCGACAACCCAAATACATCTAGACTTCACATTCGTTCTCACTTTTGTCCATTCAAAAATATAAAGGCCTCTGAAATTAGAATTATTCTCTCCGAATTATAAGAAATCTGGAATGGTATCTGGAACAAATGCGCCTGAGTGTAGAATCAGCAACATAAGATTAGCATTAAATCACATTTCTTAGAAAATATCTAGATTTTTGTTATGTCTCTTGCTGACTGTGACATTTGAGAAAGAATGTGTGTTAACATCAGAGGGAAACAGTCCAACCCAGCTCAAAGAGCCACTGTTTATAACCTTTGTCCCATGTTTTCCCAGTATAGTCCCATCCTTCATCTGCTAAAATGTTTGCGAGAAGAGTTTGGCTCAATGTCAAGAATCTGCAGGCCCAAGTCTGTTTAAAGTCATGTGGAAAATGGATGAAGGGGTGAGTGATGACCAGAAAAAACAAACAGGGTTATGTAATGCTTCCTAACATGAGCCTGGTATGGCACAACATTCCTAGAACAACTGAGGATGTAATTCAGCAAAACAGTTCAAACAGTATCACATACCAAAAAGGAAATGTAGAATTTAACAAAAGTGCACATGTGGTTCACCTCAGATGTTAAAATAACATTTTACACCACCTATAATTGGCTGTAATTATCTCCAATAAAAGCAAAATGTTTATGTTAAATCCCTAAACCATGTGAATCATTGTGTGTCTGTTTTAAGCGCCGGTGCTGATGCTTACTTGTATGGTCGCGTGTTAAAGCGTTTTTCTCCAGGGAAGCCGTACATGCCACAGATGACCCTGCTGTTCATCTCTGTCCAGTCTCTGTTACAGATCTGTCGCCACTTGCCTCCGTCTTTCACCTCCAAAAAGCCCTCAGTAATGGGGATTCTTTTCCGTTGAGAATAAGTGGCCCTGATCCTCACGTCTTCCACCTGCACATTGACACCCTGAGAAAAAAAAAAAAACAGAAAACATATTTAGAAGGAAGACATTTACAAATGGACACATCTGTCAATATTTGTCAATGACATTATCTTATTTCCTTATCTGCTGCTTTTCACTGTCTTCATACTCTGGAAAATATATCAGCTATGAAGTACCTCAACAACCTTGGATTGGATCAAGGTTTAGAATAGAATAGAATAGAATAGAATTTATTGTCAATACACCAGTTGTGCAACAAAATTGCAGGTGGTCTCTGCCAGCGACAGTGCATTTACATCTAAATAACAACACAATAAGATACAGACATATATTAGAAAACATAAGATATATAGTAGCGTGTCATCTAAATATGTGCAAATAAGAGATATACTGTATGAAATGGTAGAGTTAAGAAGATTAAATGTAGTATAAAAATGTGCAAATGTAATATTGTAAACAATGCAAAGATTCATGTAATAGTGTGAACAGTGTAGACGTACATGTTACAGCATAAACAGGGTAAATGTAACGGTATTAAACTGTATATAGTGCAAATGTGACAAGGTCTTAAACTGTAAATAATGCAAATGTAACGGTATTAAACTGTAAATGGTGCAAATGTAACAGTATTAAACTGTAAATGGTGCAAATGTAACGGTATTAAACTGTAAATAGTGCAAATGTAAAGGTATTAAACTGTAAATGGTGCAAATGTTACGGTATTAAACTGTAAATAGTGCAAATGTAACGGTATTAAACTGTAAATAGTGCAAATGTAAAGGTATTAAACTGTAAATGGTGCAAATGTAACGGTATTAAACTGTAAATGGTGCAAATGTAACAAGGTATTAAACTGTAAATGATGCAAATGTAACAGTATTAAACTGTAAATGGTGCAAATGTAACAAGGTATTAAACTGTAAATGATGCAAATGTAACAGTATTAAACTGTAAATGGTGCCAATGTAACAAGGTATTAAACAGTGCAAATAGTGCATATGTAACAGGGTAGTGGGTGTAAGTGTATATGTCAGGGTAGAGACTGCGATCTGGTAGGATCGGCGATTCTACCAGTAGAGACTCCGATCGTAGTCTCTACCAGTAGAAACTCCGATCAGAGTCTCTGACCCTAACCCTAACCCTAACCCTAACCCGATCGGAGTTTCTACTGGCAGGATCGGAGTTTCTACCAGTAGAGACTCTGATCGGAGTTTCTACTGGTAGAGACTACGATCGGAGTCTCTACTGGTAGAATCGCCGATCCTACCAGATCGCAGTCTCTACCCTGATATATATATCCAGATGGAATGCACTTCATGTCACCATTAATGATTACTTAATATGTATGAAACACAGCATAGACAAGGCCAATGAGGAAACAGGAGCAGATTCAGGGTTTTTGTTGGGTCCTGGTTACAAATGATAGGTTAGGAATTACCTAAAAAAGCATCAGCGTTAATCTTTATCATCCATAACATTTGACAGTCAAATGATTTGGTCTTCAACTTCAAAGAAAGTCCTCAATGTCGCTCAGAAAATGCCACTGACTTAGTGTTTTACCCTAAAATTAAATAGTACCATATGAACTGCATCTTATTGAAGGTTTGGGGTTGTGTCTCTACTAATCCTACAACCAAACCTACACCCTTAGAGAAGATAACTGGATTTACTCATGCCAGTCTCTCCAATCTCAGCTTTCCAGGGCTGGTACTAGATATGTAGACATTCCTCGATTCAAAGATGCATTGAGATGTGAACAGTCATAGTGAAGTTATGAGATAAGTGAATGTTCACAGCTCTACTTATAATCCACTGCAGATGGATTTTGTTTTATTTACAATGTTTGCATGATGAAGAGGGTCACGCTGATAGGGATATTAAGAAGATGCAGCTGTTTACATTATAGTTTTATTACACTGCAGTTCATTTTATTGGTTTGACAGTGGTCAGAGTAAAATGTATGACAATAATATGCTAGATTAATTCATTTTCCTAATTAAAATAGAAGATAAGCGTTCTCTGGAAGGGTTTCTAAACTAGAACAAGACAAAAACGATGGGAAAAACATAATAACCTGACTGTGTTAAGTAATAAAAAAGAAGCGATGTGCAGTAGCAGAAAATTGCATATGTGATGACTGACAATCACTGACAGGTAAATAAATAACTTAATTAAATTCATCAACCATGAGGTCAGTAAACATTTACACTTAACTGGCTTCCTCCTGCAACAAGGATTCATTTAAATGTATTATTAATTGCTCTTAAAGACCTCACCCGGACTTATTTTTCTAAACTTTCAACTGTTGTTTGTCCAGTTCTGACCCCTGAGCTCCTTGGATGTGCTGTTCGTCATCGGTCCAGGGTTCAAGGTAGTTGTCAAAGGTTAGAACACGTACACTTTGTAATGACCTGCCTCAGGAGAACATGGCTGTAAACTCTGTCTTATCTTACAAATCAGTGTGAAACACACTTTTTTAGCCTGACCTTTCAGTGATTTTATTCTGTGACTAATAGTTGACACTGATATTAACTTTACTTTGTTTCTATATTTTTTTTTCTTACCCCTTAAGAAAGAAATCTTTGTTATATAAATGTGAAAAAATTTACCATTTCAGCCCTTCATTGCATTATCTTTAAATGAACACAGGTGAAAGCATACAAATCTATGAAAAAACCTTTAATATAACACAACAGATA